>NW_026045118.1:0-15000 GCF_943734845.2 Anopheles funestus
CACAAATGCCCAAATGGATACCAAAATGTGGTACCAAGTACCTAACTGTTGCAACAAATGCTAGCTTTCTGAGCAAAAGCTGTGGACCAATTTCGTAGAAGAACCGCCTAGGCGAAAAGGCAAAAATCGCCGAAGCTGGCCCGCTCGCAGAGCTCGCGGCCAGGAGATACTCATAGGGCGATTTACTAGAGTGGGGAACTTGAGAATTTTTGTGTCCGAGACTTTGGGCAACTTCGCGGCCGCCCCCTTAAAGTAAAAGATTTTCTCTGGGTGCCTAAAATTCGCAATTCCCGCAAAGTCGGGAAGACGTTAAAGTTTTTGCCCAAAAAATGGCCATCGATTTAAGGTGATTTTCCAATAAGAAAATGCTTCCTATTTTGAATTTTTTCGAATATTTCCTAAACTAAGCGTCGGAGCACATGGCCGTGGAGGAACTTTTGGTAGCTTTTGGCAAGGGCTATCGGATGAAATAATAAGAAAGGCCATCAGAGCGATATTGGATTAATGCGGGCTCATAAACGCACCTGAGAAGTGAAAATTGGTACCTTGCACGCAGGATGCAAGAAATGCTTGAGTGTTAACCATCATCGGTACCAAGTACCTAGGTTATATCGAGTGCGTAGATGGAAGTCGGTACCAAAGGGAAACCTTCCTAGGCTAGGTGCACGCAAGTGAGTATGGATCGATCAGTAGAAAGATGGGAAGCCCAAGGAAACCCTTCCTAGGCTAGGTGCACGCAAGTGAGTATGGATCGATCAGTAGAAAGATGGGAAGCCCAAGGAAACCTTCCTAGGCTAGGTGCACGCAAGTGAGTATGGATCGATCAGTAGAAAGATGGGAAGCCATAGGAAACCTTCCTAGGCTAGGTGCACGCAAGTGAGTATGGATCGATCAGTAGAAAGATGGGAAGCCATAGGAAACCTTCCTAGGCTAGGTGCACGCAAGTGAGTATGGATCGATCAGTAGAAAGATGGGAAGCCTAGGAAACCTTCCTAGGCTAGGTGCACGCAAGTGAGTATGGATCGATCAGTAGAAAGATGGGAAGCCATAGGAAACCTTCCTAGGCTAGGTGCACGCAAGTGAGTATGGATCGATCAGTAGAAAGATGGGAAGCCATAGGAAACCTTCCTAGGCTAGGTGCACGCAAGTGAGTATGGATCGATCAGTAGAAAGATGGGAAGCCCAAGGAAACCTTCCTAGGCTAGGTGCACGCAAGTGAGTATGGATCGATCAGTAGAAAGATGGGAAGCCCAAGGAAACCTTCCTAGGCTAGGTGCACGCAAGTGAGTATGGATCGATCAGTAGAAAGATGGGAAGCCATAGGAAACCTTCCTAGGCTAGGTGCACGCAAGTGAGTATGGATCGATCAGTAGAAAGATGGGAAGCCCAAGGAAACCTTCCTAGGCTAGGTGCACGCAATGTGAGTATGGATCGATCAGTAGAAAGATGGGAAGCCATAGGAAACCTTCCTAGGCTAGGTGCACGCAAGTGAGTATGGATCGATCAGTAGAAAGATGGGAAGCCCAAGGAAACCTTCCTAGGCTAGGTGCACGCAAGTGAGTATGGATCGATCAGTAGAAAGATGGGAAGCCATAGGAAACCTTCCTAGGCTAGGTGCACGCAAGTGAGTATGGATCGATCAGTAGAAAGATGGGAAGCCATAGGAAACCTTCCTAGGCTAGGTGCACGCAAGTGAGTATGGATCGATCAGTAGAAAGATGGGAAGCCATAGGAAACCTTCCTAGGCTAGGTGCACGCAAGTGAGTATGGATCGATCAGTAGAAAGATGGGAAGCCATAGGAAACCTTCCTAGGCTAGGTGCACGCAAGTGAGTATGGATCGATCAGTAGAAAGATGGGAAGCCCAAGGAAACCTTCCTAGGCTAGGTGCACGCAAGTGAGTATGGATCGATCAGTAGAAAGATGGGAAGCCCAAGGAAACCTTCCTAGGCTAGGTGCACGCAAGTGAGTATGGATCGATCAGTAGAAAGATGGGAAGCCATAGGAAACCTTCCTAGGCTAGGTGCACGCAAGTGAGTATGGATCGATCAGTAGAAAGATGGGAAGCCATAGGAAACCTTCCTAGGCTAGGTGCACGCAAGTGAGTATGGATCGATCAGTAGAAAGATGGGAAGCCCAAGGAAACCTTCCTAGGCTAGGTGCACGCAAGTGAGTATGGATCGATCAGTAGAAAGATGGGAAGCCATAGGAAACCTTCCTAGGCTAGGTGCACGCAAGTGAGTATGGATCGATCAGTAGAAAGATGGGAAGCCCAAGGAAACCTTCCTAGGCTAGGTGCACGCAAGTGAGTATGGATCGATCAGTAGAAAGATGGGAAGCCATAGGAAACCTTCCTAGGCTAGGTGCACGCAAGTGAGTATGGATCGATCAGTAGAAAGATGGAAGCCCAAGGAAACCTTCCTAGGCTAGGTGCACGCAAGTGAGTATGGATCGATCAGTAGAAAGATGGGAAGCCATAGGAAACCTTCCTAGGCTAGGTGCACGCAAGTGAGTATGGATCGATCAGTAGAAAGATGGGAAGCCCAAGGAAACCTTCCTAGGCTAGGTGCACGCAAGTGAGTATGGATCGATCAGTAGAAAGATGGGAAGCCCAAGGAAACCTTCCTAGGCTAGGTGCACGCAAGTGAGTATGGATCGATCAGTAGAAAGATGGGAAGCCCAAGGAAACCTTCCTAGGCTAGGTGCACGCAAGTGAGTATGGATCGATCAGTAGAAAGATGGGAAGCCATAGGAAACCTTCCTAGGCTAGGTGCACGCAAGTGAGTATGGATCGATCAGTAGAAAGATGGGAAGCCATAGGAAACCTTCCTAGGCTAGGTGCACGCAAGTGAGTATGGATCGATCAGTAGAAAGATGGGAAGCCCAAGGAAACCTTCCTAGGCTAGGTGCACGCAAGTGAGTATGGATCGATCAGTAGAAAGATGGGAAGCCATAGGAAACCTTCCTAGGCTAGGTGCACGCAAGTGAGTATGGATCGATCAGTAGAAAGATGGGAAGCCATAGGAAACCTTCCTAGGCTAGGTGCACGCAAGTGAGTATGGATCGATCAGTAGAAAGATGGGAAGCCCAAGGAAACCTTCCTAGGCTAGGTGCACGCAAGTGAGTATGGATCGATCAGTAGAAAGATGGGAAGCCATAGGAAACCTTCCTAGGCTAGGTGCACGCAAGTGAGTATGGATCGATCAGTAGAAAGATGGGAAGCCCAAGGAAACCTTCCTAGGCTAGGTGCACGCAAGTGAGTATGGATCGATCAGTAGAAAGATGGGAAGCCATAGGAAACCTTCCTAGGCTAGGTGCACGCAAGTGAGTATGGATCGATCAGTAGAAAGATGGGAAGCCCAAGGAAACCTTCCTAGGCTAGGTGCACGCAAGTGAGTATGGATCGATCAGTAGAAAGATGGGAAGCCATAGGAAACCTTCCTAGGCTAGGTGCACGCAAGTGAGTATGGATCGATCAGTAGAAAGATGGGAAGCCATAGGAAACCTTCCTAGGCTAGGTGCACGCAAGTGAGTATGGATCGATCAGTAGAAAGATGGGAAGCCATAGGAAACCTTCCTAGGCTAGGTGCACGCAAGTGAGTATGGATCGATCAGTAGAAAGATGGGAAGCCCAAGGAAACCTTCCTAGGCTAGGTGCACGCAAGTGAGTATGGATCGATCAGTAGAAAGATGGGAAGCCATAGGAAACCTTCCTAGGCTAGGTGCACGCAAGTGAGTATGGATCGATCAGTAGAAAGTGGGAAGCCCAGTACCAAATGCCCTAGTGAAGACCGTAAACGAATATCATGAACCGAGAAGGAGCACCAAATGCCCTAGTGAAGACCGTAAACGAATATCATGAACCGATAAGGAGCACCAAATGCCCTAGTGAAGACCGTAAACGAATATCATGAACCGATAAGGAGCACCAAATGCCCTAGTGAAGACCGTAAACGAATATCATGAACCGAGAAGTAGCAACGAATGCCTGAAAAAGTACCAAGTCCTCGGTATAGAGTAACGAGAGTTAACCGCCGTGATGTATGCAATGTGGGCAGCCATTGCATGGGTTCTGGACTTGGTTCGCGAATAACTTTTTTGCTAGACATCGGACAAAGTTGACGTGGAAGAAACGAAATGTAGCATTTGATGCCACCTATCCAAAACTTTTTCAAGATTGAAGATCCGATCGATACAGCCTGAGTTATAGGCAAAAGTTGGTGCAAAAACGAGCATTTTTAATGGTGAAAAATCGGTACTCCTCGAATAGCTCCTGTTGGAAGCATCGGAACCACATGGTCGTGGAGGAACATATTGTAGCGCGCGGTGTCAAGTATCGACACCCAAAACCGCATGTCCGATGGACGGAAAATGACCAAGTTATAGTGAAAACTTGGTTGCACCAAATTCCCGAAGAAGTGCAACGAGAAGGTGAATGCGATGGTTGTTCGTCGAATAGCTCCGGCCACAGACATGGTAGCGATTAGTGGTGCATGGAAGAAATCTAGCCACAAGTGCCATCTACCCATGGCCAGAAGAAAGTGTGGCCATATCTTGGATACCGGCGGAGCTATGGGGCAAATATGGGCCAAAAATGGTGCAAGTTGGACCAAAAATCCGAAAAAGTACCTAGGTAAATGCGATGGTTGTTCGTCGAATAGCTCCGGCCAGAGACATGGTAGCGATTAGTGGTGCATGGAAGAAATCTAGCCACAAGTGCCATCTACCCATGGCCAGAAGAAAGTGTGGCGCTATCTTGGATACCGGCGGAGCTATGGGGCAAATATGGGCCAAAAATGGTGCAAGTTGGACCAAAAATCCGACCAAGTGCGCGAGGCGCTTTCGTGAATAGCTCCGGCCACAGACATGGTAGCGATTAGTGGTGCATGGAAGAAATCTAGCCACAAGTGCCATCTACCCATGGCCAGAAGAAAGTGTGGCCATATCTTGGATACCGGCGGAGCTATGGGGCAAATATGGGCCAAAAATGGTGCTAGTTGGACCAAAAATCCGACCAAGTGCGCGAGGCGCTTTCGTGAATAGCTCCGGCCACAGACATGGTAGCGATTAGTGGTGCATGGAAGAAATCTAGCCACAAGTGCCATCTACCCATGGCCAGAAGAAAGTGTGGCCATATCTTGGATACCGGCGGAGCTATGGGGCAAATATGGGCCAAAAATGGTGCAAGTTGGACCAAAAATCCGAAAAAGTACCTAGGTAAATGCGATGGTTGTTCGTCGAATAGCTCCGGCCACAGACATGGTAGCGATTAGTGGTGCATGGAAGAAATCTAGCCACAAGTGCCATCTACCCATGGCCAGAAGAAAGTGTGGCCATATCTTGGATACCGGCGGAGCTATGGGGCAAATATGGGCCAAAAATGGTGCAAGTTGGACCAAAAATCCGACCAAGTGCGCGAGGCGCTTTCGTGAATAGCTCCGGCCACAGACATGGTAGCGATTAGTGGTGCATGGAAGAAATCTAGCCACAAGTGCCATCTACCCATGGCCAGAAGAAAGTGTGGCCATATCTTGGATACCGGCGGAGCTATGGGGCAAATATGGGCCAAAAATGGTGCAAGTTGGACCAAAAATCCGACCAAGTGCGCGAGGCGCTTTCGTGAATAGCTCCGGCCACAGACATGGTAGCGATTAGTGGTGCATGGAAGAAATCTAGCCACAAGTGCCATCTACCCATGGCCAGAAGAAAGTGTGGCGCTATCTTGGATACCGGCGGAGCTATGGGGCAAATATGGGCCAAAAATGGTGCAAGTTGGACCAAAAATCCGACCAAGTGCGCGAGGCGCTTTCGTGAATAGCTCCGGCCACAGACATGGTAGCGATTAGTGGTGCATGGAAGAAATCTAGCCACAAGTGCCATCTACCCATGGCCAGAAGAAAGTGTGGCGCTATCTTGGATACCGGCGGAGCTATGGGGCAAATACGGGCCAAAAATGGGTAAAATTTGACGGTTCAAAGCCAAGGGTAAATTTTTTTATTCCTCTAATAACTTCTAGCACAGACATTGAATCGGTTGGAGATGTATGGATGAAATGTAGCAAACAGTTGGAACTACCCATAAAATCTTAAAGATTGACGATCCAATGTATAGAACCGGAGTAATGTGCGATACTTGGTGAAAAATCGAGTGAAAAATTAACTATAAACTGTTTTTGGCCCATAACTCGAATACTAGACATCGGAAGGGGGGGTCGTAGAACGATTTTTTGTTGCCCTATCGATTCCCTATCGAACGAGCAAAAGTTGTTTTTTTGACCAAAAAGTACCCCCACTCTAGTAAAATTGGCCTGATTTTACTAGTCCCCGGTACCCGTACAGGCAAAATGAGCAAAATGCTCAAGTATGAATGGTTTTTGGCCCATAACTCGAATACTAGACGTCGCAGGGGGGGTGTCGTGGAACAATTTTTGGTAGCCCTTGAAATTATCTATCGATTGACATATACTTGATTTTTGGCCAAAAAGTTCCCTAGACTAGTAAAAATCGCATCATTTTACTAGAGTCGGGTACCCTGGACGAAAAACCGCTATAATTGCGGTTTTTGGCTAATAACTCGAATACTAGACGTCGCAGGGGGGTGTCGTGGAACAATTTTTGGTAGCCCTTGAAATTATCTATCGAATGACATATACTTGATTTTTGGCCAAAAAGTTCCCTAGACTAGTAAAAATCGCATCATTTTACTAGAGTCGGGTACCCTGGACGAAAAACCGCTATAGTTGCGGTTTTTGGCTAATAACTCTAATACTAGACGTCGGAGGGGGGTGTCGTGGAACAATTTTTGGTAGCCTTTGAAATTATCTATCGAATGACATATACTTGATTTTTGGCCAAAAAGTTCCCTAGACTAGTAAAAATCGCATCATTTTACTAGAGTCGGGTACCCTGGACGAAAAACCGCTTAAGTTGCGGTTTTTGGCTAATAACTCGAATACTAGACGTCGCAGGGGGGTGTCGTGGAACAATTTTTGGTAGCCCTTGAAATTATCTATCGAATGACATATACTTGATTTTTTGACCAAAAAGTTCCTAGACTAGTAAAAATCGCATCATTTTACTAGAGTCGGGTACCCTGTACGAAAAACCGCTATAGTTGCGGTTTTTGGCCAATAACTCGAATACTAGACGTCGGAGGGGGGTGCCGTAGAACAATTTTTTGTAGCCCTTGAAATTACCTTTCGAATGATATATAGTGGTTTTTTGGTCAAACAGTGACCCCGAGACTAGTAACCCTCCATACACAAAACCGCCTAAAAAGTTTTGGTTTTGCAAAATTTTGAAAAGTGCGTCAAAAAAATTTTTTCAAAAAGTACCAAATCGTGATCAGAACTCACTATAGACCATAAAAAGTGAAATCCGATGGTCATTTGCAACACTTGGTCAATCGAGAAAAATTTCACTTTTTTACTAGAGTCGGGTACCCTGAACGAAAAATCGCTCAAGTGATGGTTTTTGGCCAATAACTCGAATACTAGACGTCGGAGGGGGGTGCCGTAGAACAATTTTTTGTAGCCCTTGAAATTACCTTTCGAATGATATATAGTGGTTTTTTGGTCAAACAGTGACCCCGAGACTAGTAACCCTCCATACACAAAACCGCCTACAAAAACTTTGTTTTGAAAAATTTTGAAAAGTTCAAAAAAATTTTTTTTTCAAAAACTACTAAAACGTGATAAGAACTTACTATAGACCATGAAAAGTGATATCCGATGATAATTTGCAAAAGTTGGTAACTAGTAAAAAATTTCACTTTTTTACTAGAGTCGGTGCAACGAGAAAAAAAAAGTCCGTGATGGAGAAAAATGGCACGTTTTCCACGCCTGTACGCTTTCGTTTTCTATATAGGGGGTAGGTGAGCCAGAAGCATGAATTTGACTGAGTACGTATCTTTATGAATTGGGCCCTTCTAAATCGATTGAGACTACCCCCAGGACGATCGGACGACTGCTTCTGGCTCAAAATGTGGTTTTTAGATTTTGATCGTCAATTATGAGAGAAAAAATCGATTAGAAGTAAAGATACGAAATGCTTGGTCTAAGTTGGGAAACGACTTCGGATATTTGTTGGACGTTGTCGTAGAAGGTCCGAGGACCAAGGAAAAGTGATTTCCAAGTGGATTTATGCACTATTAGTCGATGGTAAGATGTGAAATTAGTAGAACTTACCATACAGTTTGCGAAGTTGAAGCAATCGGTTGGTGAATATGGTACTGTCTGTCCAATTTGGTGGTTCGGAATGAGTGAAACGATGTTGATGATGGATAGACGTTCCGATTGCCCCCGATCGGGGAACATATAGTGGTCTTTAAGGTCCAAGTACCTATGTTTTGGTAAGCAGAACTGAGAGTTAAAGGATGAAAGTCGGCCATTCCTAATATCATCCTATCGGTGGTTCGCGAGTTGTTTGAGGACCGGAGCAGCTCGCGATGAAACGGTCCTAGGGTATTGGTTATCCATCCAAGGAAGAGTAAATGCGATCCTAGATGTGTGTCGTTGGCCGTTCTACCGGTATCGCCTATCGATGAGATATCGACGGGCATGCCTTACTCGAAAGTTGAATTCTAGGATCGATGGTCAAACAGACCTATGAGCGATAAACCAAACTGAACACGTATTGATGTCGGCTTTTCCTATCATTTGATGCCGCAGGTTGTTTAGGGACCGGAGCAGCTTGCGGCCGAGACGGTCCCCGGGGGTTTCTTTCTCCAAGGAGTGGAAACTATTAAGCAAGAGTTGTAGCAAGATACGATCCTCTGATGTGTCGTTGGCCGTTCATGCGGTATCGCCTGTCGATGAGATATCGATGGGCATGCCTTACTCTACCGACCTTCTAATTGAGAGTATTAATCAGGGATCGATGGTCAAACAAGACCAATGAGCGATAAACCAAACTGAACACGTATTGATGTCGGCTTTTCCTATCATTTGATGCCGCAGGTTGTTTAGGGACCGGAGCAGCTTGCGGCCGAGACGGTCCCCGGGGGTTTCTTTCTCCAAGGAGAAGAAACGATTAAGCAAAAGTTGTAGCAAGATACGATCCTCTGATGTGTCGTTGGCCGTTCAAGCGGTATCGCCTGTCGATGAGATATCGATGGGCATGCCTTACTCTCCCGACTGGATTACTGAGAGTTTAATCAGGGATCGATGGTCAAACAGACCAATGAGCGATAAACCAAACTGAACACATATTGATGTCGGCATTTCCTATCATTTGTCGCAGGTTGTTTAGGGACCGGAGCAGCTTGCGACCGAGACGGTCCCCGGGGGTTTCTTTCTCTAAGGAGTGGAAACGATTAAGCAAAAGTCGTAGCAATAATCGATCACCTGATGTGTCGTTGGCCGTTCTTGCGGTATCGCCTGTCGATGAGATATCGATGGGCATGCCTTACTCTCCTGACTGTTTAATTGAGAGTTATAATCAGGGATCGATGGTCAAAAAGACCTATGAGCGATAAACCAAACTGAACACGTATTGATGTCGGCATTTCCTATCATTTGTCGCAGGTTGTTTGGGGACCGGAGCAGCTTGCGACCGAGACGGTCCCTTCCCGAAAGATGGTGAACCGAGTCGTCTGGCGTAAAAACCGGACGACTCGAAAGGGCTTGACCCTTTCAAGTGAGCGATAATCACATTCTACGCTCAGTTCGACAGCTACAAGGCAATCACTCGCTATGTTCAGAGCTAATACATGCAACATGCCGGCATTGTTTCCACCGACGCATGGATTCAAGACTGGTGCACTTATTAGTTAAACCGTTCGCCTCCGGGTGTTTCGAGTTCAAGTCTGGATGAGGATTGATCTTGCTGGTAATAGCTTGAGCCCCTGAATAAGGGGTCGAAGCGTACATCTTGAGACCATGTACAACATATTACCAAATCGGCACCATGGGTTCGGGTGCAAGTGATGTAACCGTGAAAGATGTTGAGCAGCCCAACATCGGTTTACACACGCATAATAGGAAGGCAGCGCTGTCGACTGGTCAGTCGTGTAAGAAGTGTGCATTATCGATCACAAATATATTGGTGATCTGTAGGTTGCGCATACACCATGCCCGGTGTAAAGTGCCGTGGTCCCCCCCCGGGGGGCTGCATCAAACCGTTCGCCACGCGAACTACCCAATGGAACGAACTCGATGCATTTAATAAGAAGAAGAGATGATAATGAAACACGGTCGATTTAAGAGTTGAAAACGTTGAAATGCCTATAAGCAAGTCTTAAGTTGGTGGTTTCGTTGTGCCCCAACAAATTGGTGCCTTACCCTACACCAAAGAGCCATTCAACATGGTTCAAGTGAGCGATAATCACGCTCTACGCTCAGTATGACAGCTGCAAGGCAATCACTCGCTAAGTTCAGAGCTAATACATGCAACACGCCGGCATTGTTTCCACCGACGCATGGATTCAAGACTGGTGCACTTATTAGTTAAACCGTTCGCCTCCGGGTGTTTCGAGTTCAAGTCTGGATGAGGATTGTTCTTGCTGGTAATAGCTTGAGCCCCTGAATAAGGGGCCGAAGCGTACATCTTGAGAGTAAATGTACAACATATTACCAAATCGGCACCGTGGGTTCTGGTGCAAGTGATGTAACCATGAAAGATGTTGAGCAGCCCAACATCGGTTTACACACGCATAAGGGGTTTATTGTTATCTGTAGGTTGCGCATACACCATACCCGGTGTAAAGTGCCGTGGTCCCCCAGGGGGCTGCATCAAAACGTTCGCCATGCGAACTACCCAATGGAACGAACTCGATGTATTGAAAGAGATGAACAATTAATAGCGAGAATAGGGGCCCGGAAGCAATTCCGCGGCCCTACGGTCGATTCAAGAGTTGAAACGTTGTACAATCGTGGATAGCACCTAGTGCTAATATGGTGAGAGATAATGTGTGAGGAAATTTAGTTTCCTAAAGTTTAGTTAGTGGTTTCCGTTGTGCCCTAACAAACTTAAAGTTGGTGGTGACCGTTACACCCCAACAAATTGGTGCCTTACCCAACACCAAAGAGCCATTCCATATGGTTCTAGAGAGAGAGAGTTGTGTGGAAATTTATTTCCCACTAAGCGAGTGTGTGTCTGTAGTGGAACGAATTCTGGTTGATCCTACCAGTAATATACGCTTGTCTCAAAGGTTAAGCCATGCATGTCTAAGTACAAACATAAATGAATGTGAAACCGCATAAGGCTCAGTATAACAGCTATAATTCACAAGATCATCCTACCACTAGTTACTTGGATAACTGTGGAAAATCCAGAGCTAATACATGCAACATGCCGGGACTGTTGCCCTCGCGGGTAGCTGAACTGGTGCACTTATTAGTTAAACCAATCGCCTCCGGGCGGCTTGAGTTGAAGTCTGGATAAGGACGCAGATCGTATGGTCGCTTGTCGACTGACGACAGATCTTTCAAATGTCTGCCCTATCAACTATTGATGGTAGTGTAGAGGACTACCATGGTTGCGACGGGTAACGGGGAATCAGGGTTCGATTCCGGAGAGGGAGCCTGAGAAATGGCTACCACATCCAAGGAAGGCAGCAGGCGCGTAAATTACCCAATCCCAGTACGGGGAGGTAGTGACGAGAAATAACAATATGGACCTCTCTAACGATGGTCCATAATTGGAATGAGTTGAGTATAAATCCTTCAACAAGGATCAAGTGGAGGGCAAGTCTGGTGCCAGCAGCCGCGGTAATTCCAGCTCCACTAGCGTATATTAAAGTTGTTGCGGTTAAAACGTTCGAAGTTGATTGCCCGTCCAGACACGTGACCGCCACGGGCGCCCGGTTACACGCCGGGGCCGTTCGTGCGCGCGCTCACGGCTGCGACTCACAATGGTGTACTTGGGCGTTACTCTGTGAACGAGTACCGTGCTACCGGTTAACTCCGGCACGGGCTCCTCATGGTGCTCAAGATACTCACATTTACCTTGAACAAATTAGAGTGCTCAAAGCAGGCTAAGACAAAGCGTCCGGCCCCCCCGTGGGGTTGGCGTTGGCCGAGAATAATCTTGCATGGAATAATGGAATATGACCTCGGTTTATACGATTTCGTTGGTTTGTCAGAAACCTAGAGGTAATGATTAACAGAAGTAGTTGGGGGCATTGGTATTACGGCGCGAGAGGTGAAATTCGTAGACCGTCGTAGGACCAACTGAAGCGAAAGCGTTTGCCATGGATGCTTTCTTTAATCAAGAACGAAAGTTAGAGGATCGAAGGCGATTAGATACCGCCCTAGTTCTAACCGTAAACGATGCCAATTAGCAATTGGGAGACGCTACCCCTATTCGGTGCTCTCAGTCGCTTCCGGGAAACCAAAATCGGGTTCCGGGGGAAGTATGGTTGCAAAGTTGAAACTTAAAGGAATTGACGGAAGGGCACCACAAGAAGTGGAGCTTGCGGCTTAATTTGACTCAACACGGGAAAATTTACCAGGTCCAAACTTATCGAGGTAAGACAGATTGATAGCTCTTTCTCAAATTTAAGGGTAGTGGTGCATGGCCGTTCTTAGTTCGTGGAATGATTTGTCTGGTTAATTCCGATAACGAACGTGACTCAAACATGCTAACTAGAACGCTGTCAGCAGTGCGCCTCCGGGCGCACCTGACGTTACAGCCGGGCGGCGCCTTCACGGGCGGTCGTCGGCTACGTTTGCCCTGCTTAGCGGGACAACTTGTGTTTAGCAAGCTGAGAATGAGCGATAACAGGTCCGTGATGCCCTTAGATGTTCTGGGCTGCACGCGTGCTACAATGTGGGTCGCAGCGTGTTCTCGCCAATAGGCGCCCCCATTCCGAGAGGAACGGGAAATCACTAAAATGCCCATCTAGTCGGGATTGGGGACTGCAACGGTCCCCATGAACCTGGAATTTCTAGTAAGCACTAGTCATTAGCTAGTGCTGATTACGTCCCTGCCCTTTGTACACACCGCCCGTCGCTACTACCGATGGATTATTTAGTGAGGTTTCTGGAGGCTTACCTTCCGCGGTTCCTTCGTGAGCTGCAGCTGGCATGGCTGAAGTTGACCGAACTTGATGATTTAGAGGAAGTAAAAGTCGTAACAAGGTTTCCGTAGGTGAACCTGCGGAAGGATCATTACTGATGATCGTCCGCGAGTGACCAACCATGGGCTGCCTTCGGTGTAGCTCGGTCGCTCGCTTGCTATGTGTCAGAATTTGTTGAAAGCCAACTCGTTCGTTGTACACTTTGATGGGTGACCATCACTGTGTCTCCGTGCCGAGCTAGATCTCCCCTAGCCGTAAGGCACTTGAACGCCCCTTCGACGACGAGTTGCATGTGTGTGGTATGTGTCAGAATCTGGTGAAGCTTTCTGCATGTGATGTGCCTTGTGTGGATCCGTGGCCATTGCATTGTGTCTGGTGTGTAGGTACCCAGACACTTAGAACGCTTGCGCGGAAAGCAAACTCGATCGTTGTACACTTTGATGGGCAACCATCACTGTGTCTCCGTGCCGTGCTAGATCTCCCCTAGCCGTAAGGCACTTTGAACGCCCCTTCGACGACGAGTTACAAGAGTGTGGTATGTGTCATAATCTGGTGAAGCTTTCTGCATGTGATGTGCCTTGTGTGGATCCGTGGCCATTGCATTGTGTCTGGTGTGTAGGTACCCAGACACTTAAGCAAACTCGATCGTTGTACACTGTGATGGGCGAGCATCACTGTGTCTCCGTGCCGTGTAAGAGCTCCCCTGGCCATCAGGCACTTGAAAGGTCCTTCGACGACGAGTTACAATAGTGGTGTGTTAGATACGTCAGGTGATGGTATCTACTGTTGTGCAATACGTATCCGGCCACGGCACGGAACGAACGGGAACTGTGGTGCAGACATACAAAGAGTTAAGCCTATTAGTCATTAACTCTAAGGACGGGGCCATGGGGCGGTACGCAAAGGATACGGATGAGCGAGTATGCAGGCCCAATACTCAATAGCTCGATCCGATCCAAGCACATGAGTTGACTGCGGCGCCAGGTTAACCAATGTGCTAGATTCTATTTGGCCAGTAGAATCTTGTGTCTTATGCGATTTGATACCAAGACACCAGAACGAAAGTTAGTTGAAGAGTTATTAAACTCTTATGAAGTATGGTTGTGCAATCACAACTTATGACTTTAACCTATAAAGTGGATATGGACTTGCAATTATAACATGGAATCTCTACACACCCCATGAGCTCGATCCAATCCACGCACACGAGTTGCCTGAGTAGCGACAGGTATACCGATGTGCAATACGTATCCGGCCACGGCACGGAACGAACGGGAACTGTGGTGCAGACATACAAAGAGTTAAGCCTACTAGTCATTAACTCTAAGGACGGGGCCATGGGGCGGTACGCAAAGGATACGGATGAGCGAGTATGCAGGCCCAATACTCAATAGCTCGATCCGATCCAAGCACATGAGTTGACTGCGGCGCCAGGTTAACCAATGTGCTAGATTCTATTTGGCCAGTAGAATCTTGTGTCTTACGCGATTTGATACCAAGACACCAGAACGAAAGTTAGTTGAAGAGTGATTAAACTCTTATGAAGAATGGTTGTGCAATCACAACTTATGACTTTAACCTATAAAGTGGATATGGACTATCAATTATAACATGGGGCACACACCATGTTCTCGATCCAATCCACGCACACGAGTTGCCTGAGTAGCGACAGGTATACCGATGTGCAATACGTATCCGGCCATAGGCACGGAACGAACAGGAACTGTGGTGCAGACATACAAGGGCCATGGGGCGGTACGCAAAGGATACGGATGAGCGAGTATGCAGGCCCAATACTCAATAGCTCGATCCGATCCAAGCACATGAGTTGACTGCGGCGCCAGGTTAACCGATGTGCTAAGAGAGTTGTTCCTGGGCCTTCAAAGTGACTTCAAAACTATCTTAGCGAATGGTGGCCATGGGCGTAGACATGAGCCACAAGTCACAAGGCCTGGGACTATTGGGTAATAAAGACAACTTAGTC
>NW_026045118.1:20000-30587 GCF_943734845.2 Anopheles funestus
ACACCTACGACCGCCCGCAAACGACGGGACTACAGGCTGGGAGCTTCAAGTTGTAGAGATGCGTTCGCATCGATCCTCTCAGGCGACCCATGCTTGGTGGTTAGTGCTTGCGCGTGCGCGCCCCGTGTGTGCTGGAATTGGCCAACCAGTGCACATTGGTGGTGCGTACCGTGACTTGCACCATGTGACGAGAGTGTTGAAGAACACTGTGTGGTGACTCTATGCCTATGTGATGGGGTGCTTGTAACACACGACCGAACCGACGGCTCGTTGGATGGTCACGACAGTGTGGTGCAGGTGCGCCCATGTGTAACGAATACATTGAGTGCCGTTGGAGGTTAGCGGTTGGTTGGTTGCATGCTACAACTTCGCGTTGTACATGGGCTGGCCGCTGCGCTTCCTTCGGGTTGCCACTTGATGTTGATAGGCTTGGTGTGTTGTGTTCGTTGACTTTTGGTTCATTCCAAAAGTCTTCGGACTTAGATTATTTTACAAGTGTCGGCGCTCTCGGACCGAAAATAAGAAGACAACTAAGAAGAAAAAGAGAAAGAAGCTAATAGTGGAAAGTATTCTTCTTCAAAGAAGGAACAAAAATTTTACAAGTGTTGAAAAATTTCCTAAGTCCAAAAAATTTTCTAAGTCCAGAAAATTTTCTAAGTCCCACAAAATGGAACTTGATGAAGAAGATACAGAAGTTGAAAATTTTTCTAAGTCCAAAAAATTTTCTAAGTCCAGAAAATTTTCTAAGTCCAAAGTGTTGGAGCAATTTCCAAAGGCCCATAGGTTGCACTGAATTTTCCTAAGTTGGCCACAAGTACCCATGAGGTATCGAGAAGGTTCACCCGAAGGACATAATATGTCCCAAAGTACCGATAGAGTACCCACAAATAGCACCGCGTTGGCCTAAGTTGGCCAAAAGTACCGATAGAGTACCCACAAGTAGCACTGAGTTGGCCTAAGTTGGCCAAAAGTACCGATAGAGTACCCACAAATAGCACCGAATGGGCCTAAGTTGGCCAAAAGTACCGATAGAGTACCCACAAGAAGCACTGAGTTGGCCTAAGTTGGCCAAAAGTACCGATAGAGTACCCACAAATAGCACCCAGTTGGCCTAAGTTGGCCAAAAGTACCGATAGAGCACCCACAAGTAGCACCCAATTGGCCTATGTTGGCCAAAAGTACCGATAGAGTACCCACAAATAGCACCCAGTTGGCCTAAGTTGGCCAAAAGTACCGATAGAGCACCCACAAGTAGCACCCAATTGGCCTATGTTGGCCAAAAGTACCGATAGAGTACCCACAAATAGCACCGAATGGGCCTAAGTTGGCCAAAAGTACCGATAGAGTACCCACAAATAGCACCGAATGGGCCTAAGTTGGCCAAAAGTACCGATAGAGTACCCACAAGTAGCACTGAGTTGGCCTAAGTTGGCCAAAAGTACCGATAGAGTACCCACAAATAGCACCCAGTTGGCCTAAGTTGGCCAAAAGTACCGATAGAGCACCCACAAGTAGCACCCAATTGGCCTATGTTGGCCAAAAGTACCGATAGAGTACCCACAAATAGCACCCAGTTGGCCTAAGTTGGCCAAAAGTACCGATAGAGCACCCACAAGTAGCACCCAATTGGCCTATGTTGGCCAAAAGTACCGATAGAGTACCCACAAATAGCACCGAATGGGCCTAAGTTGGCCAAAAGTACCGATAGAGTACCCACAAATAGCACCGAATGGGCCTAAGTTGGCCAAAAGTACCGATAGAGTACCCACAAGAAGCACTGAGTTGGCCTAAGTTGGCCAAAAGTACCGATAGAGTACCCACAAATAGCACCCAGTTGGCCTAAGTTGGCCAAAAGTACCGATAGAGCACCCAAAAGTAGCACCCAATTGGCCTATGTTGGCCAAAAGTACCGATAGAGTACCCACAAATAGCACCCAGTTGGCCTAAGTTGGCCAAAAGTACCGATAGAGCACCCACAAGTAGCACCCAATTGGCCTATGTTGGCCAAAAGTACCGATAGAGTACCCACAAATAGCACCGAATGGGCCTAAGTTGGCCAAAAGTACCGATAGAGTACCCACAAATAGCACCGCGTTGGCCTAAGTTGGCCAAAAGTACCGATAGAGTACCCACAAGTAGCACTGAGTTGGCCTAAGTTGGCCAAAAGTACTGATAGAGTACCCACAAATAGCACCGAATGGGCCTAACATGGCCAAAAGTACCGATAGAGTACCCACAAATAGCACCGAATGGGCCTAACATGGCCAAAAGTACCGATAGAGCACCCACATATAGCACCCCATTGGCCTAAGTTGGCCAAAAGTACCGATAGAGTACCCACAAAGAGCACCCAATTGGCCTAAGTTGGCCAAAAGTACCGCCAAGTAGCACCATAGAGGCCCGAGTAGAGCGAAATGTGGGCCAAATTGAACATTTGAAAATTTTTACAAGTCCAGAAAATTTTCTAAGTCCAGAAAATTTTCTAAGTCCAAAGAGTTGGACAAATTTCCTTAGGCCCAAAGGTTGCACTGAATGTTCCTAAGTTGGCCATCAGTACCCATGAAGTATCGCGAAGGTTCACCCGAAAGACACAATATGCCCTAAAGTACCCACAGAGTACCCACAAGTTGCACCCAATTGGCCTAAGTTGGCCAAAAGTACCGACAAGTAGCACCATAGAGGCCCGAGTAGAGCGAAATGTGGGCCAAAGTACCGAGTAGTTGCCACAAATGCCCAAATGGATACCAAAATGTGGTACCAAGTACCTAACTGTTGCAACAAATGCTAGCTTTCTGAGCAAAAGCTGTGGACCAATTTCGTAGAAGAACCGCCTAGGCGAAAAGGCAAAAATCGCCGAAGCTGGCCCGCTCGCAGAGCTCGCGGGCCAGGAGATACTCATAGGGCGATTTACTAGAGTGGGGAACTTGAGAATTTTTGTGTCCGAGACTTTGGGCAACTTCGCGGCCGCCCCCTTAAAGTAAAAGATTTTCTCTGGGTGCCTAAAATTCGCAATTCCCGCAAAGTCGGGAAGACGTTAAAGTTTTTGCCCAAAAAATGGCCATCGATTTAAGGTGATTTTCCAATAAGAAAATGCTTCCTATTTTGAATTTTTTCGAATATTTCCTAAACTAAGCGTCGGAGCACATGGCCGTGGAGGAACTTTTGGTAGCTTTTGGCAAGGGCTATCGGATGAAATAATAAGAAAGGCCATCAGAGCGATATTGGATTAATGCGGGCTCATAAACGCACCTGAGAAGTGAAAATTGGTACCTTGCACGCAGGATGCAAGAAATGCTTGAGTGTTAACCATCATCGGTACCAAGTACCTAGGTTATATCGAGTGCGTAGATGGAAGTCGGTACCAAAGGGAAACCTTCCTAGGCTAGGTGCACGCAAGTGAGTATGGATCGATCAGTAGAAAGATGGGAAGCCCAAGGAAACCTTCCTAGGCTAGGTGCACGCAAGTGAGTATGGATCGATCAGTAGAAAGATGGGAAGCCCAAGGAAACCTTCCTAGGCTAGGTGCACGCAAGTGAGTATGGATCGATCAGTAGAAAGATGGGAAGCCATAGGAAACCTTCCTAGGCTAGGTGCACGCAAGTGAGTATGGATCGATCAGTAGAAAGTGGGAAGCCCAAGGAAACCTTCCTAGGCTAGGTGCACGCAAGTGAGTATGGATCGATCAGTAGAAAGATGGGAAGCCATAGGAAACCTTCCTAGGCTAGGTGCACGCAAGTGAGTATGGATCGATCAGTAGAAAGATGGGAAGCCATAGGAAACCTTCCTAGGCTAGGTGCACGCAAGTGAGTATGGATCGATCAGTAGAAAGATGGGAAGCCATAGGAAACCTTCCTAGGCTAGGTGCACGCAAGTGAGTATGGATCGATCAGTAGAAAGATGGGAAGCCCAAGGAAACCTTCCTAGGCTAGGTGCACGCAAGTGAGTATGGATCGATCAGTAGAAAGATGGGAAGCCCAAGGAAACCTTCCTAGGCTAGGTGCACGCAAGTGAGTATGGATCGATCAGTAGAAAGATGGGAAGCCATAGGAAACCTTCCTAGGCTAGGTGCACGCAAGTGAGTATGGATCGATCAGTAGAAAGATGGGAAGCCCAAGGAAACCTTCCTAGGCTAGGTGCACGCAAGTGAGTATGGATCGATCAGTAGAAAGATGGGAAGCCATAGGAAACCTTCCTAGGCTAGGTGCACGCAAGTGAGTATGGATCGATCAGTAGAAAGATGGGAAGCCCAAGGAAACCTTCCTAGGCTAGGTGCACGCAAGTGAGTATGGATCGATCAGTAGAAAGATGGGAAGCCATAGGAAACCTTCCTAGGCTAGGTGCACGCAAGTGAGTATGGATCGATCAGTAGAAAGATGGGAAGCCATAGGAAACCTTCCTAGGCTAGGTGCACGCAAGTGAGTATGGATCGATCAGTAGAAAGATGGGAAGCCATAGGAAACCTTCCTAGGCTAGGTGCACGCAAGTGAGTATGGATCGATCAGTAGAAAGATGGGAAGCCATAGGAAACCTTCCTAGGCTAGGTGCACGCAAGTGAGTATGGATCGATCAGTAGAAAGATGGGAAGCCCAAGGAAACCTTCCTAGGCTAGGTGCACGCAAGTGAGTATGGATCGATCAGTAGAAAGATGGGAAGCCCAAGGAAACCTTCCTAGGCTAGGTGCACGCAAGTGAGTATGGATCGATCAGTAGAAAGATGGGAAGCCATAGGAAACCTTCCTAGGCTAGGTGCACGCAAGTGAGTATGGATCGATCAGTAGAAAGATGGGAAGCCATAGGAAACCTTCCTAGGCTAGGTGCACGCAAGTGAGTATGGATCGATCAGTAGAAAGATGGGAAGCCCAAGGAAACCTTCCTAGGCTAGGTGCACGCAAGTGAGTATGGATCGATCAGTAGAAAGATGGGAAGCCATAGGAAACCTTCCTAGGCTAGGTGCACGCAAGTGAGTATGGATCGATCAGTAGAAAGATGGGAAGCCCAAGGAAACCTTCCTAGGCTAGGTGCACGCAAGTGAGTATGGATCGATCAGTAGAAAGATGGGAAGCCAAAGGAAACCTTCCTAGGCTAGGTGCACGCAAGTGAGTATGGATCGATCAGTAGAAAGATGGGAAGCCCAAGGAAACCTTCCTAGGCTAGGTGCACGCAAGTGAGTATGGATCGATCAGTAGAAAGATGGGAAGCCATAGGAAACCTTCCTAGGCTAGGTGCACGCAAGTGAGTATGGATCGATCAGTAGAAAGATGGGAAGCCCAAGGAAACCTTCCTAGGCTAGGTGCACGCAAGTGAGTATGGATCGATCAGTAGAAAGATGGGAAGCCCAAGGAAACCTTCCTAGGCTAGGTGCACGCAAGTGAGTATGGATCGATCAGTAGAAAGATGGGAAGCCCAAGGAAACCTTCCTAGGCTAGGTGCACGCAAGTGAGTATGGATCGATCAGTAGAAAGATGGGAAGCCATAGGAAACCTTCCTAGGCTAGGTGCACGCAAGTGAGTATGGATCGATCAGTAGAAAGATGGGAAGCCATAGGAAACCTTCGTAGGCTAGGTGCACGCAAGTGAGTATGGATCGATCAGTAGAAAGATGGGAAGCCCAAGGAAACCTTCCTAGGCTAGGTGCACGCAAGTGAGTATGGATCGATCAGTAGAAAGATGGGAAGCCATAGGAAACCTTCCTAGGCTAGGTGCACGCAAGTGAGTATGGATCGATCAGTAGAAAGATGGGAAGCCATAGGAAACCTTCCTAGGCTAGGTGCACGCAAGTGAGTATGGATCGATCAGTAGAAAGATGGGAAGCCCAAGGAAACCTTCCTAGGCTAGGTGCACGCAAGTGAGTATGGATCGATCAGTAGAAAGATGGGAAGCCATAGGAAACCTTCCTAGGCTAGGTGCACGCAAGTGAGTATGGATCGATCAGTAGAAAGATGGGAAGCCCAAGGAAACCTTCCTAGGCTAGGTGCACGCAAGTGAGTATGGATCGATCAGTAGAAAGATGGGAAGCCATAGGAAACCTTCCTAGGCTAGGTGCACGCAAGTGAGTATGGATCGATCAGTAGAAAGATGGGAAGCCCAAGGAAACCTTCCTAGGCTAGGTGCACGCAAGTGAGTATGGATCGATCAGTAGAAAGATGGGAAGCCATAGGAAACCTTCCTAGGCTAGGTGCACGCAAGTGAGTATGGATCGATCAGTAGAAAGATGGGAAGCCATAGGAAACCTTCCTAGGCTAGGTGCACGCAAGTGAGTATGGATCGATCAGTAGAAAGATGGGAAGCCATAGGAAACCTTCCTAGGCTAGGTGCACGCAAGTGAGTATGGATCGATCAGTAGAAAGATGGGAAGCCCAAGGAAACCTTCCTAGGCTAGGTGCACGCAAGTGAGTATGGATCGATCAGTAGAAAGATGGGAAGCCATAGGAAACCTTCCTAGGCTAGGTGCACGCAAGTGAGTATGGATCGATCAGTAGAAAGTGGGAAGCCCAGTACCAAATGCCCTAGTGAAGACCGTAAACGAATATCATGAACCGAGAAGGAGCACCAAATGCCCTAGTGAAGACCGTAAACGAATATCATGAACCGATAAGGAGCACCAAATGCCCTAGTGAAGACCGTAAACGAATATCATGAACCGATAAGGAGCACCAAATGCCCTAGTGAAGACCGTAAACGAATATCATGAACCGAGAAGTAGCAACGAATGCCTGAAAAAGTACCAAGTCCTCGGTATAGAGTAACGAGAGTTAACCGCCGTGATGTATGCAATGTGGGCAGCCATTGCATGGGTTCTGGACTTGGTTCGCGAATAACTTTTTTGCTAGACATCGGACAAAGTTGACGTGGAAGAACGAAATGTAGCATTTGATGCCACCTATCCAAAACTTTTTCAAGATTGAAGATCCGATCGATACAGCCTGAGTTATAGGCAAAAGTTGGTGCAAAAACGAGCATTTTTAATGGTGAAAAATCGGTACTCCTCGAATAGCTCCTGTTGGAAGCATCGGACCACATGGTCGTGGAGGAACATATTGTAGCGCGCGGTGTCAAGTATCGACACCCAAAACCGCATGTCCGATGGACGGAAAATGACCAAGTTATAGTGAAAACTTGGTTGCACCAAATTCCCGAAGAAGTGCAACGAGAAGGTGAATGCGATGGTTGTTCGTCGAATAGCTCCGGCCACAGACATGGTAGCGATTAGTGGTGCATGGAAGAAATCTAGCCACAAGTGCCATCTACCCATGGCCAGAAGAAAGTGTGGCCATATCTTGGATACCGGCGGAGCTATGGGGCAAATATGGGCCAAAAATGGTGCAAGTTGGACCAAAAATCCGAAAAAGTACCTAGGTAAATGCGATGGTTGTTCGTCGAATAGCTCCGGCCAGAGACATGGTAGCGATTAGTGGTGCATGGAAGAAATCTAGCCACAAGTGCCATCTACCCATGGCCAGAAGAAAGTGTGGCGCTATCTTGGATACCGGCGGAGCTATGGGGCAAATATGGGCCAAAAATGGTGCAAGTTGGACCAAAAATCCGACCAAGTGCGCGAGGCGCTTTCGTGAATAGCTCCGGCCACAGACATGGTAGCGATTAGTGGTGCATGGAAGAAATCTAGCCACAAGTGCCATCTACCCATGGCCAGAAGAAAGTGTGGCCATATCTTGGATACCGGCGGAGCTATGGGGCAAATATGGGCCAAAAATGGTGCTTGTTGGACCAAAAATCCGACCAAGTGCGCGAGGCGCTTTCGTGAATAGCTCCGGCCACAGACATGGTAGCGATTAGTGGTGCATGGAAGAAATCTAGCCACAAGTGCCATCTACCCATGGCCAGAAGAAAGTGTGGCCATATCTTGGATACCGGCGGAGCTATGGGGCAAATATGGGCCAAAAATGGTGCAAGTTGGACCAAAAATCCGAAAAAGTACCTAGGTAAATGCGATGGTTGTTCGTCGAATAGCTCCGGCCACAGACATGGTAGCGATTAGTGGTGCATGGAAGAAATCTAGCCACAAGTGCCATCTACCCATGGCCAGAAGAAAGTGTGGCCATATCTTGGATACCGGCGGAGCTATGGGGCAAATATGGGCCAAAAATGGTGCAAGTTGGACCAAAAATCCGACCAAGTGCGCGAGGCGCTTTCGTGAATAGCTCCGGCCACAGACATGGTAGCGATTAGTGGTGCATGGAAGAAATCTAGCCACAAGTGCCATCTACCCATGGCCAGAAGAAAGTGTGGCCATATCTTGGATACCGGCGGAGCTATGGGGCAAATATGGGCCAAAAATGGTGCAAGTTGGACCAAAAATCCGACCAAGTGCGCGAGGCGCTTTCGTGAATAGCTCCGGCCACAGACATGGTAGCGATTAGTGGTGCATGGAAGAAATCTAGCCACAAGTGCCATCTACCCATGGCCAGAAGAAAGTGTGGCGCTATCTTGGATACCGGCGGAGCTATGGGGCAAATACGGGCCAAAAATGGTGCAAGTTGGACCAAAAATCCGACCAAGTGCGCGAGGCGCTTTCGTGAATAGCTCCGGCCACAGACATGGTAGCGATTAGTGGTGCATGGAAGAAATCTAGCCACAAGTGCCATCTACCCATGGCCAGAAGAAAGTGTGGCGCTATCTTGGATACCGGCGGAGCTATGGGGCAAATACGGGCCAAAAATGGGTAAAATTTGACGGTTCAAAGCCAAGGGTAAATTTTTTTATTCCTCTAATAACTTCTAGCACAGACATTGAATCGGTTGGAGATGTATGGATGAAATGTAGCAAACAGTTGGAACTACCCATAAAATCTTAAAGATTGACGATCCAATGTATAGAACCGGAGTAATGTGCGATACTTGGTGAAAAATCGAGTGAAAAATTAACTATAAACTGTTTTTGGCCCATAACTCGAATACTAGACATCGGAAGGGGGGGTCGTAGAACGATTTTTTGTTGCCCTATCGATTCCCTATCGAACGAGCAAAAGTTGTTTTTTTGACCAAAAAGTACCCCCACTCTAGTAAAATTGGCCTGATTTTACTAGTCCCCGGTACCCGTACAGGCAAAATGAGCAAAATGCTCAAGTATGAATGGTTTTTGGCCCATAACTCGAATACTAGACGTCGCAGGGGGGTGTCGTGGAACAATTTTTGGTAGCCCTTGAAATTATCTATCGATTGACATATACTTGATTTTTGGCCAAAAAGTTCCCTAGACTAGTAAAAATCGCATCATTTTACTAGAGTCGGGTACCGTGGACGAAAAACCGCTATAATTGCGGTTTTTGGCTAATAACTCGAATACTAGACGTCGCAGGGGGGTGTCGTGGAACAATTTTTGGTAGCCCTTGAAATTATCTATCGAATGACATATACTTGATTTTTGGCCAAAAAGTTCCCTAGACTAGTAAAAATCGCATCATTTTACTAGAGTCGGGTACCCTGGACGAAAAACCGCTATAGTTGCGGTTTTTGGCTAATAACTCTAATACTAGACGTCGGAGGGGGGTGTCGTGGAACAATTTTTGGTAGCCTTTGAAATTATCTATCGAATGACATATACTTGATTTTTGGCCAAAAAGTTCCCTAGACTAGTAAAAATCGCATCATTTTACTAGAGTCGGGTACCCTGGACGAAAAACCGCTTAAGTTGCGGTTTTTGGCTAATAACTCGAATACTAGACGTCGCAGGGGGGTGTCGTGGAACAATTTTTGGTAGCCCTTGAAATTATCTATCGAATGACATATACTTGATTTTTTGACCAAAAAGTTCCTAGACTAGTAAAAATCGCATCATTTTACTAGAGTCGGGTACCCTGTACGAAAAACCGCTATAGTTGCGGTTTTTGGCCAATAACTCGAATACTAGACGTCGGAGGGGGGTGCCGTAGAACAATTTTTTGTAGCCCTTGAAATTACCTTTCGAATGATATATAGTGGTTTTTTGGTCAAACAGTGACCCCGAGACTAGTAACCCTCCATACACAAAACCGCCTAAAAAGTTTTGGTTTTGCAAAATTTTGAAAAGTGCGTCAAAAAAATTTTTTCAAAAAGTACCAAATCGTGATCAGAACTCACTATAGACCATAAAAAGTGAAATCCGATGGTCATTTGCAACACTTGGTCAATCGAGAAAAATTTCACTTTTTTACTAGAGTCGGGTACCCTGAACGAAAAATCGCTCAAGTGATGGTTTTTGGCCAATAACTCGAATACTAGACGTCGGAGGGGGGTGCCGTAGAACAATTTTTTGTAGCCCTTGAAATTACCTTTCGAATGATATATAGTGGTTTTTTGGTCAAACAGTGACCCCGAGACTAGTAACCCTCCATACACAAAACCGCCTACAAAAACTTTGTTTTGAAAAATTTTGAAAAGTTCAAAAAAATTTTTTTTTCAAAAACTACTAAAACGTGATAAGAACTTACTATAGACCATGAAAAGTGATATCCGATGATAATTTGCAAAAGTTGGTAACTAGTAAAAAATTTCACTTTTTTACTAGAGTCGGTGCAACGAGAAAAAAAAAGTCCGTGATGGAGAAAAATGGCACGTTTTCCACGCCTGTACGCTTTCGTTTTCTATATAGGG
>NW_026045119.1:0-30072 GCF_943734845.2 Anopheles funestus
CAACGGTGGATGGATACCCGTTTTCATCCTCACTGGAGGATCCTCCTTCCTCGCCATGCAGCCATGCCAGGGAGGCCACGGACCTTCGCCTCTCCCTGAACCTCGCGACTCGTTCGCGAATGGCCGCACGACGCGCAGCTGTAGTAGGCGACGGAGGTGGTGATGGGGGCCGCCCACCTCGCTGCAACTCCCTTGCTCTTGCTCGAGCCGCATTCCTCGCAACATTCCGGCGCTGGTTGCGAGCGACAGCCACCGAGTTGTCGGGGAGGCGTGCAGCAGACAGCTGGTCCTGCGCGGCTAACTCCTCCCTTTCCGCATTCCAGCCATCTTGCAGCTCGTCGGTTATCCGTGCGACGAACTCGCAAATGCCGCTCCACCTCTCCGGGCTCTCAAGCAAGGCTGCCTCGAAGCCCTCGGGGGTGATCTGGTTCGATCTCCCCGCCTCGAACAGCACCTCCCGTTCAGCGGCAAAACGCGGACAGCAAAATACGACGTGTTCCGCCGTCTCGGCAACGCCAGGACATCTGGGGCAGTCCGGGGACGACGTGAAGCCCATCCGGCACAGGTAGTCACGGAAAAATCCGTGGCCAGACAATACCTGCGCCAACTGGAACGTCACGTCTCCATGCTTCCGTGACTGCCATGCCCTCACGTCGGGTAGCACTCGATGCGTCCACCGAGTGTACCGACTGGCGTCTTCGCTGGCAGCATCCGCGTCCCACCGCTGCTGCCACTGTTCAAACGTCCGGTCACGCTCCAGCTCCCGAACGCCAGACCTGGGGATCTCGTTGACTGGATCGTTCAGCCGTTGATGGACCCTGCTGTCCTCCTCTATCTGCAGGCATATTGGAATGAGACCGGCCAGCAGCACGGCCGTCTCACCCCTCACCGTCCGGAAAGCCCGACACACACGAATGGCCGTTGTCCTCTGCACGCGCTGCACCAATCTACGGCATTGGCGCAGCTGCAGCCCCTCCGACCATACTGGGGCCCCGTAGCGCAGGATGGAGTCCGCTACGGCCGCCAGCAGTCGGGCACGCGACGACTTCGGTCCACTGTGGTTCGGCATGAGGCGCGTGACGGCCTCCGCGACCTTCATGGCCTTCGCTGCAGCCTGCTGAACGTGCGGCAACCATGACAGGTGGTCGTGCAACCAAACTCCAAGATAACGGATGGAGCGCTGGGATTGCACGACCACACCTCCGATGTTGATGCTGACGACCGGATGACGCTTCAGGGTGGAGATGAGCGTCATTTCCGTCTTCTCTGGCGCCAACGAGAGACGGTTCCGGTCCAACCAGTCCATGATTACCGCGATGGCTCGTTCAGCAGTCGAGGAAGCGGCTTGGGGTGTCGTTGCAGGGACCAAGACGACAAGGTCATCAGCGTAGCCAATAACCTCGGCCCCCTCAGGCAACTGGACACCCAGGACCCCGTCGTACAGCACGTTCCAAAGCGTGGGTCCCAAAATGGAACCCTGTGGAACGCCCGCACTGATGTTCCGCTCGACAGGGCCCTCGCTGGTGTCGATAACCAGCCGCCGGTCCTCGAAATAGCTCCTCAGTATCTGCTGCAGCGATGACGGTACCCCCTTGTCCCTCAGCGCGTTGGCGATGGCTTGCCAGGGCGCAGAGTTAAAGGCGTTGCGGATATCAAGTGCCACCACCATCAGGCAGCGCTTGTCTCGGGCGTTGGTGCGGCGAAAGGACATGGCCGTCCTGCCCGCTTCGACAACGCGCTGGATCGCACTGATGGTGGATCTGCCTCGCCGGAAACCGTACTGCCCGTCCGACAGCCGTTCCGCATCCGGTTCCTCCAGGAACTCGTTGAGGCGGTTAAGAATTAGGCGCTCCAACACCTTGCCGAGTGCGTCGAGCATGCACAGCGGCCGGTAGGAGGAGCTTTCCCCGGGAGGCTTGCCAGGCTTTGGCAGCAGTACCAGTCGTTGCCTCTTCCAGGGCGCTGGAAACGCACCCCGGTCCAGGCAGTCCTGGTACAAACGGACGAAAACCTCCGGGTACTTCCTAATGGCCGTCTTAACCGCCGCGTTGGGGATACCGTCCAGTCCAGGCGCTTTCCGGTTCGCCATCGATCCCACGATGGACAACAGCTCGCCCACGGTGACAGGGGTCAACGAAGAACTCCGCTCCTCGGTGTCGACGCTCGATGATTCAGCGTCCGGCCAGTCAACAGGCGGATGTGTCGGGAACAGATCGTTGGCTATCCGCTCCAACACGACACGGTCAGTCTCAGGTGGCACGAAGCAGCCACGAAGACGAGACATGACCACCCGATAACCGGCCCCAAACTCGTTGGTTTCCGCCTGTTGAATCAGCTCATCGAGCTGCGCTCGCTTGCTGGCCCGGACAGCCTTCTCGACGGCTCTCCTCGCCGACCGATGATGTGCAGCCACGATGCTGCGCTCCTGCAGGTCGGTGGTATGAAGCATCCGCTCGTGCACGGCCGCACACTCCTCCCGAAGACGCAAGATCTCCGGAGTCCACCAGAAGAGGTCTCGATGGGGGTCACGATGCGACATGGTGACGCGCTCCATCGTGTCGTCGCATGCATCTAGCATGGCGTCAACCATCCCCTCCTGGCTGACGGCTCGTTCCGGAAAACCGGCCGTCTGGAGTGCGGCTGCGAATGCCTCCACCGAAAACTGCGTCGTCTTCCATCTTCGGCCAGCGTGCCGAAACGTGGTGGATGACGAAGAGGACCCCTGTCCCCGCTGGCGATGCTGCTGCTGTTGTCGCTGCTGCCTCCCGTTCAGGTGACGATGCTGCTGCTGCAGGTGCTGCTGCTGCTGGTGCTGCTGCTGCTGATGCTGCTGCTGTTGTCGTCGCTGCTGGTCGAGAGTTGGAGGCCCCACGGTGAAGAAAATGTACCGGTGGTCCGACGCCGTATAGTGGCACGAAGTGGTGTTCGCTGCCACCTCCCAAGTGTCTGGACGAGCAATGGATGCGCTCGCGAAAGACACATCCACGACACTGGGAGTGGCGACTCCGTTGCCCACGAACGTCGGGACCGATCCTTGGTTCAGGATCACAAGCCCAAGCTGCCGAATTGTGTCCAGCAGCTCTTCACCGCGCCGGGTGGTACGTTGGCTACCCCACTCCTCATTCCAGGCGTTGAAATCGCCTGCCAGGACGATGCGAGGGTGGGGTTGGGCCTCCAACTCCACCGCCTCCAGAAGTTGCTCGAACTCGCCGGCGTTGAGACGTGGAGGGGCGTAACAGCTGATGAAGACCACCCCTCCAATCTGCGCAGCAGCCAACCCGGGCATGGCACAGCGCCAGACCCGCTGGATCGGAAGGAGGCCGGTCGCCACCACAGCTGCTCTCCCCGACGAATCCACCGTCCAGTTTCCGCTGCCCTCTGGAGGTCGGTACACCTCTGACAGCAGCAGCACGTCGACCCGCTTAGTGCGGGCTGTTTGCAGGGCCAGATCCTGAGCAGTGCGTCCACCACCCAGGTTGACCTGCATCACCCTCACTACACCCGACACTGTTGACCTTGTCGGCACGATGAGTGGCCCACTCGATGGGGCCCCTGGCAGACAATGCACTTAGCTGCCGACGTGCACTGACTAACGCGGTGGCCTACCTCGCCACACTGCAAACACTGACCCGTCCGGTCAGTTGAAGAACGGCAGTCCCGCGCCAGGTGCCCCATCAGCAGGCAACGGAAGCAGCGCTGACGGTCGAGCGGCTTCTTCGGCACTTCGCGGATGCCGCTGACACATTGGCAGAGTGTCAACTTCTGACCAATGAGACTCCGTGCCTTGGCCAGTGGGAGTCGAACACGCGCTCGCTTTGTGCCATCACGGAGCTCCCAAAGCTCGACGTGAGTGATGCCAGCCGCTGACCCCAGCTTCTCCTCAATGGCAAGCTTCACGTCACTCTCTTTGGCCAGAGAGTCGACGTTGGTGATGAGAAGCTCACCCATCTCCGTCACCACTCGTGCCTCGCCATCCTCACCTAGCGCTAGCTGGATCCGGCGAGCCAGCTCCGCGCTATCGACGTTCTTCCGCAACGGTACAAGCAGATGACCTTGCACGGTCCGGCGCCCCATGCCGATGTCTGCCCTGACGTCCTGCAGCTCCTGAGATGTACGCAGCTTCACGTACATCTCTGTCCAGGTTTTGTCCGAACCTGGGACCACCGCAATGCGGTCAGGACGCGGAGGACGCCCCTTAGACTGGGCACGATGCTGCTGATGTTGTTGCTGCTGACTCTGCTGCTGCTGCTGGCGCATCTGAGGTGGCCGGTACGGCTGGCCCACCTGCTGCGGTTGCTGCTGCTGCTGAGTCGAACGTTGCGATCGGCTCTTCCGACCGCTCACGACCGTAGCCCAGGACATCTGCTGCTGTTGCCGCTGCTGCTGACGTTGCGGTTGCTGCTGCTGCTGCTGCTGCTGGCCATTAGCCGACACTGCGACCGTCCGTCGCTGCGGCTGTGGCTGGCTGCGCTGCTGCTGCTGCTGCTGCTGCTGCTGCTGCCGCTGTTGTTGTTGCTGCTGCCGCTGCTGCTGCTGCTGCCGCTGCTGCTGCTGCTGCTGCTGCTGCTGCTGCTGCAGTTGCGAAGCTTTCTTCGCACGGTTGCGCTGCTGCCGGCTGCGTTTTGTCCTGGCACTGCCCTGACCAACAGGCTGTGCCGAGGAATGAAGCGCCGTCAAGGAACGCATGCCCTCTTGAAGCGCTTCCAGCGTACACTTCAGGGCCACTTCACGTTCCCGGCTAAGTCGCAGCTCTTCCGTCAGCGACTCGATCTGTTTGGCGAAGTTCTCCAGCATCTTGTGCTGGAAAGCCAGCACCGACGCTTCGCCATCGTCGTGGGGAGCCACGGTTGAAGACATCTCCCCTGCCGCTACCACTGGCGGCACCACCGTCTGCTCGAGAAGAGAGGCGTCGGAAAATTCCGCATCGTCCTCCTCCTCGGAATTATCAGCCTCGGACGGAACCGCCACCGTTGGTCCGGCCGGCCGTGGTGTCTCCGGTAAAGGGGAAGGGGTATCGGACCGCTTCCGAGGCGTGGACGACGACCGCACCCCGGAACGAAGCACCCGCCCCTCCATTCTCCGCTCCTTTCACAAAAAACCGCCTGCACGAATCGTTCAGACGGAACAAGGGAATATTCCCTTCAACATCTGCCAAGGTAACGACCGTCCGTCGCTAGAGCCCCTTTGGCAGATTTCCCGTCCGCGGATCGCAAGAATAAAAAAAACTCCCACTTTTTTCTTTATTAAAAACAATTTCGCAAGAGAAAACCGCAAGAATAAGAATTTTTAATAAATTCCGCAAGAGATTCAAGAAAACACCAAAAAACGGGTTCGTCGCCTGCTGACGCGTTGAAGTCTCTCGTTTTGGCGTTCCCGGGGAAGGATTCGGAGCCAAAGAACCGTTCCCGGTCTCCTGCTAAGCGTTCCCGGTCTCCGGCTGCGCGTTCTCACTCTCTGACCGCTAAGCGCCGGAAAGGTATGCAATTCGCATCGAGTTTTATAGCACCGTAACGCTTCGTAACGCTGGTGTCCCGGCTAAGCGCTACCGCTACCGGTCACTGGTGGCGCTGCAGACGTCGAAGAGAAGGTGGTTGCTGTCTTCGCTGGAAGTTGCGGAACCCGCCACGGGTGGCGCTGTCGTCATAAAAAGGGAGCTTTTACGTTGGGTTGTTGTCCTCACTGCTCGAAAACGCTTCGTGGTGTTGTTGATGACACAAACACACGCGACGACACACCTGACGCCACCGTACCACGCTGTTGCACGCACTTTCACGTCGAGTTTTTACTGTTTATCTCTTTTTAAAAGCACTTTACGTCGCTGGAAAACGATAGTTTATGCTCCCTAGCATGTGTTTTACCACTTTTCCAATGTTCTAACACGGTATTTCGATATTTATTCGCCACTGAAGTTCCCCATACAAAGTGTATGGGGACACTTTAAACTGAGTTTTAGCGCAGTAAATTGAAGTAAAACGATTTCCTTTTTCAATATTCGCTAAGAATGACACTCAATTCGCCCTTTTCGACTATTGTTCCGCTATTTATAAGCACTTTTGCACAATATTTTTGCAAAAAAATACGGAGCGACACAAAGCACGTCTAAACTGCTGGCTTGACAGCTACGCACACACAGGGATAACTGGCTTGTGGCCGCCAAGCGTTCATAGCGACGTGGCTTTTTGATCCTTCGATGTCGGCTCTTCCTATCATTGTAAAGCAAAATTTACCAAGCGTAGGATTGTTCACCCTTTCAAGGGAACGTGAGCTGGGTTTAGACCGTCGTGAGACAGGTTAGTTTTACCCTACTGGTGTGCATTGTTTGTCGCTATCTTAACGGAATTCCTGTGCAGTACGAGAGGAACCACAGGTACGGACCACTGGCTCAATACTAGTTCGAACGGACTATGGTATGACGCTACGTCCGCTGGATTATGCCTGAACGCCTCTAAGGTCGTATCCAATCCGAGCTGATAGCGCTTCTTATACCCATTAGGTGGTCGTAAGCTAGCGGGCCTAACAACCCTCCGAGAACCGTCCGTGCTGTCCATTGGCACACTGGCGTCTCATCCCCGCTTACTACTAGGCCGCAAAGGGCGGGTTCGCGCTGCACGTGTTAGTACCATACATGTTGGGAACACCGGTGGACGAGCTTGCCGACTGTGGATATCACTAGTTTCGACACCTACGACCGCCCGCAAACGACGGGACTACAGGCTGGGAGCTTCAAGTTGTAGAGATGCGTTCGCATCGATCCTCTCAGGCGACCCATGCTTGGTGGTTAGTGCTTGCGCGTGCGCGCCCCGTGTGTGCTGGAATTGGCCAACCAGTGCACATTGGTGGTGCGTACCGTGACTTGCACCATGTGACGAGAGTGTTGAAGAACACTGTGTGGTGACTCTATGCCTATGTGATGGGGTGCTTGTAACACACGACCGAACCGACGGCTCGTTGGATGGTCACGACAGTGTGGTGCAGGTGCGCCCATGTGTAACGAATACATTGAGTGCCGTTGGAGGTTAGCGGTTGGTTGGTTGCATGCTACAACTTCGCGTTGTACATGGGCTGGCCGCTGCGCTTCCTTCGGGTTGCCACTTGATGTTGATAGGGTTGATGTATTGTGTTCGTTGACTTTTGGTTCATTCCAAAAGTCTTCGGACTTAGATAATTTTACAAGTGTCGGCGCTCTCGGACCGAAAATAAGAAGACAACTAAGAAGAAAAAGAGAAAGAAGCTAATAGTGGAAAGTATTCTTCTTCAAAGAAGGAACAAAAATTTTACAAGTGTTGAAAAATTTCCTAAGTCCAAAAAATTTTCTAAGTCCAGAAAATTTTCTAAGTCCCACAAAATGGAACATGATGAAGAAGATACAGAAGTTGAAAATTTTTCTAAGTCCAAAAAATTTTCTAAGTCCAGAAAATTTTCTAAGTCCAAAGTGTTGGAACAATTTCCAAAGGCCCATAGGTTGCACTGAATTTTCCTAAGTTGGCCACAAGTACCCATGAGGTATCGAGAAGGTTCACCCGAAGGACATAATATGTCCCAAAGTACCGATAGAGTACCCACAAATAGCACCGCGTTGGCCTTAGTTGGCCAAAAGTACCGATAGAGTACCCACAAGTAGCACTGAGTTGGCCTAAGTTGGCCAAAAGTACCGATAGAGTACCCACAAGAAGCACTGAGTTGGCCTAAGTTGGCCAAAAGTACCGATAGAGTACCCACAAATAGCACCCAGTTGGCCTAAGTTGGCCAAAAGTACCGATAGAGCACCCACAAGTAGCACTGAGTTGGCCTAAGTTGGCCAAAAGTACCGATAGAGTACCCACAAATAGCACCCAATTGGCCTAAGATGGCCAAAAGTACCGATAGAGTACCCACAAGAAGCACTGAGTTGGCCTAAGTTGGCCAAAAGTACCGATAGAGTACCCACAAATAGCACCGAGTGGGCCTAACATGGCCAAAAGTACCGATAGAGCACCCACATATAGCACCGAATGGGCCTAACATGGCCAAAAGTACCGATAGAGCACCCAAAAGTAGCACCCAATTGGCCTATGTTGGCCAAAAGTACCGATAGAGTACCCACAAATAGCACCCAGTTGGCCTAAGTTGGCCAAAAGTACCGCCAAGTAGCACCATAGAGGCCCGAGTAGAGCGAAATGTGGGCCAAATTGAACATTTGAAAATTTTTACAAGTCCAGAAAATTTTCTAAGTCCAGAAAATTTTCTAAGTCCAAAGAGTTGGACAAATTTCCTTAGGCCCAAAGGTTGCACTGAATGTTCCTAAGTTGGCCATCAGTACCCATGAAGTATAGCGAAGGTTCACCCGAAAGACACAATACGCCCTAAAGTACCCACAGAGTACCCACAAGTTGCACCCAATTGGCCTAAGTTGGCCAGAAGTACCGACAAGTACCACCATAGAAGCCCGAGTAGAGCGAAATGTGGGCCAAAGTACCGAGTAGTTGCCACAAATACCCAAATGGATACCAAAATGTGGTACCAAGTACCTAACTGTTGCAACAAATGCTAGCTTTCTGAGCAAAAGCTGTGGACCAATTTCGTAGAAGAACCGCCTAGGCGAAAAGGCAAAAATCGCCGAAGCTGGCCCGCTCGCAGAGCTCGCGGGCCAGGAGATACTCATAGGGCGATTTACTAGAGTGGGGAACTTGAGAATTTTTGTGTCCGAGACTTTGGGCAACTTCGCGGCCGCCCCCTTAAAGTAAAAGATTTTCTCTGGGTGCCTAAAATTCGCAATTCCCGCAAAGTCGGGAAGACGTTAAAGTTTTTGCCCAAAAAATGGCCATCGATTTAAGGTGATTTTCCAATAAGAAAATTTTTCCTAAGATGAATTTTTTCGAATATTTCCTAAACTAAGCGTCGGAACACATGGCCGTGGAGGAACTTTTGGTAGCTTTTGGCAAGGGCTATCGGATGAAATAATGCGAAAGGCCATCGGAGCGATATTGGATAAATGCGGGCCCATAAACGTACCTAAGAAGTGAAAATTGGTACCTTGCACGCAGGATGCAAGAAATGCTTGAGTGTTAACCATCATCGGTACCAAGTACCTAGGTTATATCGAGTGCGTAGATGGAAGTCGGTACCAAAGGGAAACCTTCCTAGGCTAGGTGCACGCAAGTGAGTATGGATCGATCAGTAGAAAGATGGGAAGCCATAGGAAACCTTCCTAGGCTAGGTGCACGCAAGTGAGTATGGATCGATCAGTAGAAAGATGGGAAGCCATAGGAAACCTTCCTAGGCTAGGTGCACGCAAGTGAGTATGGATCGATCAGTAGAAAGATGGGAAGCCATAGGAAACCTTCCTAGGCTAGGTGCACGCAAGTGAGTATGGATCGATCAGTAGAAAGATGGGAAGCCATAGGAAACCTTCCTAGGCTAGGTGCACGCAAGTGAGTATGGATCGATCAGTAGAAAGATGGGAAGCCCAAGGAAACCTTCCTAGGCTAGGTGCACGCAAGTGAGTATGGATCGATCAGTAGAAAGATGGGAAGCCATAGGAAACCTTCCTAGGCTAGGTGCACGCAAGTGAGTATGGATCGATCAGTAGAAAGATGGGAAGCCCAAGGAAACCTTCCTAGGCTAGGTGCACGCAAGTGAGTATGGATCGATCAGTAGAAAGATGGGAAGCCATAGGAAACCTTCCTAGGCTAGGTGCACGCAAGTGAGTATGGATCGATCAGTAGAAAGATGGGAAGCCATAGGAAACCTTCCTAGGCTAGGTGCACGCAAGTGAGTATGGATCGATCAGTAGAAATATGGGAAGCCATAGGAAACCTTCCTAGGCTAGGTGCACGCAAGTGAGTATGGATCGATCAGTAGAAAGATGGGAAGCCATAGGAAACCTTCCTAGGCTAGGTGCACGCAAGTGAGTATGGATCGATCAGTAGAAAGATGGGAAGCCCAAGGAAACCTTCCTAGGCTAGGTGCACGCAAGTGAGTATGGATCGATCAGTAGAAAGATGGGAAGCCCAAGGAAACCTTCCTAGGCTAGGTGCACGCAAGTGAGTATGGATCGATCAGTAGAAAGATGGGAAGCCCAAGGAAACCTTCCTAGGCTAGGTGCACGCAAGTGAGTATGGATCGATCAGTAGAAAGATGGGAAGCCCAAGGAAACCTTCCTAGGCTAGGTGCACGCAAGTGAGTATGGATCGATCAGTAGAAAGATGGGAAGCCATAGGAAACCTTCCTAGGCTAGGTGCACGCAAGTGAGTATGGATCGATCAGTAGAAAGATGGGAAGCCATAGGAAACCTTCCTAGGCTAGGTGCACGCAAGTGAGTATGGATCGATCAGTAGAAAGATGGGAAGCCATAGGAAACCTTCCTAGGCTAGGTGCACGCAAGTGAGTATGGATCGATCAGTAGAAAGATGGGAAGCCATAGGAAACCTTCCTAGGCTAGGTGCACGCAAGTGAGTATGGATCGATCAGTAGAAAGTGGGAAGCCCAGTACCAAATGCCCTAGTGAAGACCGTAAACGAATATCATGAACCGATAAGGAGCACCAAATGCCCTAGTGAAGACCGTAAACGAATATCATGAACCGATAAGGAGCACCAAATGCCCTAGTGAAGACCGTAAACGAATATCATGAACCGATAAGGAGCACCAAATGCCCTAGTGAAGACCGTAAACGAATATCATGAACCGATAAGGAGCACCAAATGCCCTAGTGAAGACCGTAAACGAATATCATGAACCGATAAGGAGCACCAAATGCCCTAGTGAAGACCGTAAACGAATATCATGAACCGAGAAGTAGCAACGAATGCCTGAAAAAGTACCAAGTCCTCGGTATAGAGTAACGAGAGTTAACCGCCGTGATGTATGCAATGTGGGCAGCCATTGCATGGGTTCTGGACTTGGTTCGCGAATAACTTTTTTGCTAGACATCGGACAAAGTTGACGTGGAAGAACGAAATGTAGCATTTGATGCCACCTATCCAAAACTTTTTCAAGATTGAAGATCCGATCGATACAGCCTGAGTTATAGGCAAAAGTTGGTGCAAAAACGAGCATTTTTAATGGTGAAAAATCGGTACTCCTCGAATAGCTCCTGTTGGAAGCATCGGACCACATGGTCGTGGAGGAACATATTGTAGCGCGCGGTGTCAAGTATCGACACCCAAAACCGCATGTCCGATGGACGGAAAATGACCAAGTTATAGTGAAAACTTGGTTGCACCAAATTCCCGAAGAAGTGCAACGAGAAGGTGAATGCGATGGTTGTTCGTCGAATAGCTCCGGCCACAGACATGGTAGCGATTAGTGGTGCATGGAAGAAATCTAGCCACAAGTGCCATCTACCCATGGCCAGAAGAAAGTGTGGCTGTTGCGAAGCGTATATCGCAACTCGTTTGTTTACGTTGTAGTGTAACAGCAGGGCCTTACAACAGCGATATCGTTGTAGGGTTTCGCGATGGGGGCGATGGTGGGACAGTGCCCACCATCATTATAGCAGCAGTTAGGATGGCGACGAAGGAAAACCCGATAAATAGGGCCGAAGGACGCGCCTTCGGCCTCTTTTAAGCGCGACAGTAGAGACCGAAACTAATTTGTGTTTCTCCCCTTTTCTAACTACACCGACAATAAATAGCTAGAAAACAGACCTACATTTTATGATCTCTCTGTGGCTGTAATCATTCACAACATTTCACAAATTAGTTATCACTTCACAACGTTCGTTAGTTCGTAAACGCGTACGTAAATCTAAACGCGAGTAGTACGTGTAACTAGTAAAACGGTACGGTCAACGAAACGCGCGCGATATTCCGCATGTAAATCTCGCCACCAGGGAGTAGTGTTAATTCGCGAGTGAAGAAAAGTGTTAGTTGTGAGATGGAAAGAGCAACATTGGACAATAGTTGCGAGGAAGTTGCAGAGCTGCAGGAGCAGCAAGCGACAACGTCGGGCGCATTCCCTGAAAGGCGCGTGAGCGTCGTGGAAGAACCACCAAAGGACGGGGAAGTGTCACCGGTATTGCCTCGGAGGTTGCCTTCCTACCTGGAGGTAAGAAGGAAGCGTATCGAGCTTCAAAAGAAGGAGCTCAAGCTGGAAAACTCTCGGAAGGAGTATGAGCTTGAAAGGGCTCGGAAGGAGCTGGAGATCGAGCTGCGTGAGATCGAGCTCGAAGAAGATATTTCCGACGCAAGCAGCCAGGTGAGTGCTTACGTAGCAAAATCCGAAGCTTGGTTGCGAGATACGAGTCGCTTCGGAACGACGCCACCGGCTCGTTACCATGGCGACAATCATCGAAATGGCGGTGCGGGTCACCCACCTTCGACCCCAACCGCGACCGCGGGTGCGTGGGCATCACGCATTGCCCCAGCGCCGCTGCGGTACGATGGCAGGATGGCGGAAGACGCTAAAGGTCATCAACCCTTGACCCCTGCAACAACCCGATGTCCACCGGAGTACGATCGTACGTGGGCTGCGGACCAAGCAGCCGCACAAGAACGTGAGTATGCTGAGTGGAGGCGTGCGGTGGAGGATTCCATAAGGGTCCACCGTGAAAACAAGCTTGGGCAGCTTTACAAGCTTGAAGAGAAGACGGCTGCCAATTCGACAATGGAGTCGAAAACAGTGATGAAGGGCCGCGTGATGCCGTTGACACCAAGTCAAGAAGCAGCGCGCAAGGCTATCCCGAAGGAGCTTCCGGTGTTTTCGGGAAATGTTGAGCAGTGGCCGTTGTTTATCGCGACGTACGAGCGATCTACGATACTGTGTGGGTTTAGCGACGATGAGAACCTCATACGTCTTCAACGGGCGCTTCGGGGACCAGCATTAGAATCGGTAGACCATCTCATGCTGTTACCGGATGGTTTGGCCGGTGTGATCGAGATTCTGCGAACAGAATATGGTCGGCCGGATCTCATAGTGGATAGTTTGGTGGAGAAAGTTAGGAGGCTACCACCGGTTCGTAGCGACCGTTTGGAGACGCTTGCCACGTTTGGCAAAATGGTGCGAAAAATGTGTGCGACGATAGAGGCTTCCGGGTTGCATGATTACGACTGCAACGTGACGCTACTAAGAGAGTTGGTAGCGAAGCTTCCCGCTGAACGGAATTTGGAATGGGCTCGTTATAAAATCAAATTGTCGCGGGAAACAATTAAGGAATTCGACAAATGGTTTTATGAGATTGCGGTGGCTGCGAGTGCCGCCTCGAAAACCATTGAGCGACCGACACGACCCGACGTGTCCCGATCACTACCGTTTGTGAATGGAGTAAGGAAGGCTCCCGCGCACGTAAACGTTCACAGCGCTACGAAAAGAACGCCCTGTGCCTTGTGCCACGATTTCTGCCGCACGTTGGCTGATTGCGCACGTTTTATGGAACTGTCAGTGCCGGAGAGGCGATCGCACATTCAGGGGCGTAGACTATGCGATACGTGTTTAGGAGCACATAGGGGCACTTGTTTCGTCAGAACGCGCTGTGGGACTGACGGTTGCCGGGAGACGCATCACAGATTGTTGCACAACACGGAACAAAAACCACACAGGAACACGCACTCACTGAACTCTCACATTGGTAACGATAATAACACACTTTTTCGATACGTTCCAGTTGTACTGCACGGCGAGAAAACCGACATAAAGACGTTCGCGTTTATAGATGAGGGATCCTCGGCCACTTTCATTGATGGTAGACTGATTGAAGAATTGGGCATTGAAAGCAAGTCAAACCCCTTATGTTTGAAGTGGACGGACGATACCGTGCGGAACGAGTCCGATTCAAGAGAGGTCCAGCTGCGGATATCAGGCGCGCATCAGGGAGCAGTGGTGTTTAACATACGAAAGGCGCACACCTTGCAGGACCTGACGTTACCGGCGCAGACGCTACCGATCGCGAAGTTGGTGGAGCTTTATCCGTACCTAAAAGGACTCCCCATTACATCCTATACTAATGTGGTACCGCGTGTTCTGATCGGCATCAACAATATTCACCTGGGTAAGCCGTTACGATGTGTGGAAGGTAATTTCAACGAACCAATCGCCGCCAAGACCAGACTGGGATGGACAGTGTTTGGTCCATGCCGCATACCGACATCCTCGAGCGCCACGACATACCATAACTTTCACCTATGTGTCTGTAATGATAAAAGTGATCAGAACCTAAACATGGCGCTTACGGAATACTTCTCTTTGGAGTCCATCGGGGTCAGCGCTCCGCGTAAACTTATGCCGAAAGAGGAAGAACGAGCGAACACAATGTTGAAAACCGGAACGCGCCTACTGGGAGATCGGTACGAGACCTGTTTGCTGTGGAAGTATGACGACGTGCGTCTTCCATGCAACCGCGAGATGGCACTCAAACGTCACATGTGCCTGAAAAGGAAATGCGATAAGGACCCGGGATTAGCTAAGGCAATTAGCGAAAAGATGCGTGAGTACGCAAACAAGGGGTACATTCGACGTGTACCGGAAGAGGAGATCGTAGAAAGGAAGGAAAGGGACTGGTATTTACCAATTTTCCCAGTTTACAACCCGAACAAGCCCGGAAAGCTGCGTATGGTGTTTGACGCTGCTGCCCAGGTACACGGGGTGAGCCTGAATACGTTCCTACTAGCCGGTCCGGACCAACTAGTGGGGCTGGTACAGGTGTTATATAAGTTCCGGGAGAATCGAATCGCCGTAACGGGAGACATCCGCGAAATGTTCTTCCAGGTAAGAATGAACCCCGCGGACCAACGAAGTCAACTGGTGTTCTGGGATGATGGCAGCAAGCGGAATGGTGAACCTAGCGTGTACGCCGTTTCTGTGATGACCTTTGGTGCAGCTTGCTCGCCTGCTGGGGCACACTTCGTTAAGAACCTGAATGCGGAGAGGTTCGCTGACCGTTTTCCACGAGCAGCGGAATGCATCAAATTCGAGCATTATGTGGACGATATGCTGGCCAGCGTCGAAACCGTGGAGGAGGCAGTTACCCTGGCGGAAGACGTACGATACGTCCATTCGCAGGGCGGGTTCGAGATCCGGAACTGGCTCTCTAATGCCAAGGAGGTCGTGCATAAGCTCCGGTGGGGAGCTAACAGCAAGATGTGTGTGGACATGAGTGCAGGACAAGGTACCGAGAAGGTTCTGGGTATGTGGTGGAATACCGAGAGTGATGTGTTTACCTTCCGTATAAATCCGCGCATCGATGAGAAGCTGCTAACGGGTGGTAGACTCCCGACAAGACGCGAAGTGTTGAGCATCCTGATGATGATTTACGACCCTCTAGGACTTATTGGCCATTTCTTAATGTTCCTTAAGATACTATTGCAGGACCTGTGGAGATCCGGAATCCATTGGGACAAAACCGTTGAAGGCGAAGCTGCAAAGAAATGGTTAAGGTGGACTGGGTTACTACCGGAACTAGAGAAGCTGGCGATAAGGAGATGCTATCGGAACATAACATCATCAGATGTTCCATGCGTGCAATTGCATGTATTTACCGATGCGAGTCAAAACGGGATGGCCGCAGTTGCTTACCTACGTTTCGAGGAAAACAACACAGTGGAGTGCGCGCTGATCGGTTCAAAAACACGTGTGGCCCCACTGAAGCTTCTGTCGATACCGCGTCTGGAGCTTCAAGCAGCCGTGATTGGAGCGCGTTTTGCGGACCACATCGCGAAAACACATCGATTGAGGATCAGCAAGAGGGTTTTCTGGACGGACTCTCGAAACGTCGTGAGCTGGATAAGGTCGGACCACAGGCGTTACACTCCCTTTGTCGCCTTCCGGGTGAGCGAACTTTTGGAACTAACCAGTGTTAACGATTGGCGATGGCTCTCTACTAAGGTTAACGTAGCGGACGACGGAACGAAGTGGCAAGGAGACCCTGGTCTGACATCATCCAGCAGATGGTTCCGTGGTCCAGAGTTCCTGTGGGAAGCAGAAGAGAAATGGCCTATAAACAAAGATAACCCAGGCGAGTCAACGGAGGAAATACGCAAGAGCGTATTGCACCTTTCCGTAATCCGTAATGCGGTGGTTAACTTCTCTCGGTTTTCACGATGGAAGAAGTTGTTGAGGACGGTTGGCTACATTCACCGATACGCTGGCAACCTTCGTCGACGAGCTAGGCGAGCTGATAAGGTTGTAGGACCACTGACGCAGGAGGAACTACTGGCGGCTGAGCGGTCACTATACATCTGGGTGCAGTTGGATGGGTTCGCTGGCGATATCAAACGGCTGAAAAGTGATGTGAAGAAGAAGCATCCCTGGAAGAAGGTGGTAAAACGAGACAGCGTACTGTTCAAGTTATCACCTGAAATAGACGGAGAAGGTGTATTAAGGATGCAGGGACGATTAGACAATCGTTCAACGCTAGGTGCTTCGCTGGGGAAGCCCGTTATCTTACCTAGACGACACCCGGTCACGGATCTGATTATTAAGGACTTCCATGAGCGATATTGTCATCAGAGCCATGGAACGGTGGTGAGCCAACTCCGATCGCGGTACTATATACCGAAGATTTTGGTGGAGTTCAATCGGGTTAGGCGCGGCTGCCAGAGCTGCAAGATTAGGAACGCTGTACCTAATCCACCCCTGATGGGGAATATTCCCCGGCAGAGAATTGCGGTGAACCAGCGAGCGTTCACATACACCGGGCTGGATTATTTCGGACCAATACTCGTGGTCGTGGGACGACATTCCGAGAAGCGCTGGGGAGCGCTATTCACTTGCCTCACGACAAGAGCCATTCACCTCGAATTGGCATACGCACTAACGACTGCTTCATGTATTTTAGCGATCCGTCGATTTATCGCCAGAAGAGGTCCTCCTAGGGAAATAATCAGCGATCGGGGCACTAATTTCGTGGGCGCGGCGAGAGAACTCAACATCGCCCTGAAGGATGTGGACGAAGACGCTCTTAAAACGAGATTCAGCGGGCCAGTGCTGAAGTGGAGATTCAACCCGCCGGCAGCACCTCATTTCGGCGGCACTTGGGAGCGTCTTGTGCAATCGGTAAAGAAGATACTGTGCAGTTTCAATTTACCGCGTCTACCAACAGATGAGATATTGATGTCAACGTTAACGGAGGTGGAAATGATGATCAACTCAAGGCCACTTACCTACGTACCGCTCGACGAGGAATGGGACTGTCCAATAACGCCGAACCACCTGCTACTAGGAAGCTCTGACGGGAGCAAACAAGCCGTTTGTTTGGACGACTCACCGACAGCGATACGGACGTCGTGGGGTGCCCTGCAAGTGAACGCGGATATATTCTGGAAGCGGTGGATTGCAGACTACCTACCAACACTCACCCGCAGGACGAAATGGTTCCACCCGGTGCCACCGATTAAAGAGGGAGACGTGGTGGTGGTCGTGGATGGGAACCTGCCTCGGAACACTTGGCCGATGGGACGTGTGCTAGAAGTGACCCGTGCGAAGGATGGCCAGGTTAGGCGAGCGAAGGTGCGAACGGCAAGCGGGATTTTAGAAAGACCGGCAACGAAATTAGCGGTGCTAGATATTGTAGGGAGCAGTTAAGTGTACCGCGTGGGTTTTGACAGATCGATAGGAGAAACAAACGTTAGTTGAGTGTAACGCCCGGAGCGTTACACTGGTGGGGAGAATGTTGCGAAGCGTATATCGCAACTCGTTTGTTTACGTTGTAGTGTAACAGCAGGGCCTTACAACAGCGATATCGTTGTAGGGTTTCGCGATGGGGGCGATGGTGGGACAGTGCCCACCATCATTATAGCAGCAGTTAGGATGGCGACGAAGGAAAACCCGATAAATAGGGCCGAAGGACGCGCCTTCGGCCTCTTTTAAGCGCGACAGTAGAGACCGAAACTAATTTGTGTTTCTCCCCTTTTCTAACTACACCGACAATAAATAGCTAGAAAACAGACCTACATTTTATGATCTCTCTGTGGCTGTAATCATTCACAACAGTGGCCATATCTTGGATACCGGCGGAGCTATGGGGCAAATATGGGCCAAAAATGGTGCAAGTTGGACCAAAAATCCGAAAAAGTACCTAGGTAAATGCGATGGTTGTTCGTCGAATAGCTCCGGCCACAGACATGGTAGCGATTAGTGGTGCATGGAAGAAATCTAGCCACAAGTGCCATCTACCCATGGCCAGAAGAAAGTGTGGCCATATCTTGGATACCGGCGGAGCTATGGGGCAAATATGGGCCAAAAATGGTGCAAGTTGGACCAAAAATCCGACCAAGTGCGCGAGGCGCTTTCGTGAATAGCTCCGGCCACAGACATGGTAGCGATTAGTGGTGCATGGAAGAAATCTAGCCACAAGTGCCATCTACCCATGGCCAGAAGAAAGTGTGGCGCTATCTTGGATACCGGCGGAGCTATGGGGCAAATATGGGCCAAAAATGGTGAAGTTGGACCAAAAATCCGACCAAGTGCGCGAGGCGCTTTCGTGAATAGCTCCGGCCACAGACATGGTAGCGATTAGTGGTGCATGGAAGAAATCTAGCCACAAGTGCCATCTAGCCATGGCCAGAAGAAAGTGTGGCCATATCTTGGATACCGGCGGAGCTATGGGGCAAATATGGGCCAAAAATGGTGCAAGTTGGACCAAAAATCCGAAAAAGTACCTAGGTAAATGCGATGGTTGTTCGTCGAATAGCTCCGGCCACAGACATGGTAGCGATTAGTGGTGCATGGAAGAAATCTAGCCACAAGTGCCATCTACCCATGGCCAGAAGAAAGTGTGGCCATATCTTGGATACCGGCGGAGCTATGGGGCAAATATGGGCCAAAAATGGTGCAAGTTGGACCAAAAATCCGACCAAGTGCGCGAGGCGCTTTCGTGAATAGCTCCGGCCACAGACATGGTAGCGATTAGTGGTGCATGGAAGAAATCTAGCCACAAGTGCCATCTACCCATGGCCAGAAGAAAGTGTGGCGCTATCTTGGATACCGGCGGAGCTATGGGGCAAATATGGGCCAAAAATGGTGAAGTTGGACCAAAAATCCGACCAAGTGCGCGAGGCGCTTTCGTGAATAGCTCCGGCCACAGACATGGTAGCGATTAGTGGTGCATGGAAGAAATCTAGCCACAAGTGCCATCTAGCCATGGCCAGAAGAAAGTGTGGCCATATCTTGGATACCGGCGGAGCTATGGGGCAAATATGGGCCAAAAATGGTGCAAGTTGGACCAAAAATCCGAAAAAGTACCTAGGTAAATGCGATGGTTGTTCGTCGAATAGCTCCGGCCACAGACATGGTAGCGATTAGTGGTGCATGGAAGAAATCTAGCCACAAGTGCCATCTACCCATGGCCAGAAGAAAGTGTGGCGCTATCTTGGATACCGGCGGAGCTATGGGGCAAATATGGGCCAAAAATGGTGAAGTTGGACCAAAAATCCGACCAAGTGCGCGAGGCGCTTTCGTGAATAGCTCCGGCCACAGACATGGTAGCGATTAGTGGTGCATGGAAGAAATCTAGCCACAAGTGCCATCTACCCATGGCCAGAAGAAAGTGTGGCCATATCTTGGATACCGGCGGAGCTATGGGGCAAATATGGGCCAAAAATGGTGCAAGTTGGACCAAAAATCCGAAAAAGTACCTAGGTAAATGCGATGGTTGTTCGTCGAATAGCTCCGGCCAGAGACATGGCAGCGATTAGTGGTGCATGGAAGAAATCTAGCCACAAGTGCCATCTACCCATGGCCAGAAGAAAGTGTGGCCATATCTTGGATACCGGCGGAGCTATGGGGCAAATATGGGCCAAAAATGGTGCAAGTTGGACCAAAAATCCGACCAAGTGCGCGAGGCGCTTTCGTGAATAGCTCCGGCCACAGACATGGTAGCGATTAGTGGTGCATGGAAGAAATCTAGCCGCAAGTGCCATCTACCCATGGCCAGAAGAAAGTGTGGCCATATCTTGGATACCGGCGGAGCTATGGGGCAAATATGGGCCAAAAATGGGTAAAATTGTACGGTCCAAAGCCAAGGGTAAATTTTTTTATTCCTCTAATAACTTCTAGCACAGACATTGAATCGGTTGGTGATGTATGGATGAAATGTAGCAAACAGTTGGAACTACCCATAAAATCTTAAAGATTGACGATCCAATGTATAGAACCGGAGTAATGTGCGATACTTGGTGAAAAATCGAGTGAAAAATTAGCTATAAACTGTTTTTGGCCCATAACTCGAATACTAGACATCGGAAGGGGGGGTCGTAGAACGATTTTTTGTTGCCCTATCGATTCCCTATCGAACGAGCAAAAGTTGTTTTTTTGACCAAAAAGTACCCCCACTCTAGTAAAATTGGCCTGATTTTACTAGTCCCCGGTACCCGTACAGGCAAAATGAGCAAAATGCTCAAGTATGAATGGTTTTTGGCCCATAACTCGAATACTAGACGTCGCAGGGGGGTGTCGTGGAACAATTTTTGGTAGCCCTTGAAATTATCTATCGAATGACATATACTTGATTTTTGGCCAAAAAGTTCCCTAGACTAGTAAAAATCGCATCATTTTACTAGAGTCGGGTACCCTGGACGAAAAACCGCTATAGTTGCGGTTTTTGGCTAATAACTCGAATACTAGACGTCGCAGGGGGGTGTCGTGGAACAATTTTTGGTAGCCCTTGAAATTATCTATCGAATGACATATACTTGATTTTTGGCCAAAAAGTTCCCTAGACTAGTAAAAATCGCATCATTTTACTAGAGTCGGGTACCCTGGACGAAAAACCGCTATAATTGCGGTTTTTGGCTAATAACTCGAATACTAGACGTCGCAGGGGGGTGTCGTGGAACAATTTTTGGTAGCCCTTGAAATTATCTATCGATTGACATATACTTGATTTTTTGGCCAAAAAGTTCCCTAGACTAGTAAAAATCGCATCATTTTACTAGAGTCGGGTACCCTGGACGAAAAACCGCTATAATTGCGGTTTTTGGCTAATAACTCGAATACTAGACGTCGCAGGGGGGTGTCGTGGAACAATTTTTGGTAGCCCTTGAAATTATCTATCGAATGACATATACTTGATTTTTGGCCAAAAAGTTCCCTAGACTAGTAAAAATCGCATCATTTTACTAGAGTCGGGTACCCTGGACGAAAAACCGCTATAGTTGCGGTTTTTGGCTAATAACTCGAATACTAGGCGTCGGAGGGGGGTGCCGTAGAACAATTTTTGGTAGCCCTTGAAATTATCTATCGAATGACATATACTTGATTTTTTGACCAAAAAGTTCCTAGACTAGTAAAAATCGCATCATTTTACTAGAGTCGGGTACCCTGTACGAAAAACCGCTATAGTTGCGGTTTTTGGCCAATAACTCGAATACTAGACGTCGGAGGGGGGTGCCGTAGAACAATTTTTTGTAGCCCTTGAAATTACCTTTCGAATGATATATAGTGGTTTTTTGGTCAAAAAGTGACCCCGAGACTAGTAACCCTCCATACACAAAACCGCCTAAAAAGTTTTGGTTTTGCAAAATTTTGAAAAGTGCGTCAAAAAAATTTTTTCAAAAAGTACCAAATCGTGATCAGAACTCACTATAGACCATAAAAAGTGAAATCCGATGGTCATTTGCAACACTTGGTCAATCGAGAAAAATTTCACTTTTTTACTAGAGTCGGGTACCCTGAACGAAAAATCGCTCAAGTAATGGTTTTTGGCCAATAACTCGAATACTAGACGTCGGAAGGGGGTGTCGTAGAACAATTTTTTGTAGCCCTTGAAATTACCTTTCGAATGATATATAGTGGTTTTTTGGTCAAACAGTGACCCCGAGACTAGTAACCCTCCATACACAAAACCGCCTACAAAAACTTTGTTTTGAAAAATTTTGAAAAGTTCAAAAAAATTTTTTTTTCAAAAACTACTAAAACGTGATAAGAACTTACTATAGACCATAAAAAGTGATATCCGATGATAATTTGCAAAAGTTGGTAACTAGTAAAAAATTTCACTTTTTTACTAGAGTCGGTGCAACGAGAAAAAAAAAGTCCGTGATGGAGAAAAATGGCACGTTTTCCACGCCTGTACGCTTTCGTTTACTATATAGGGGGTAGGTGAGCCAGAAGCATGAATTTGACTGAGTACGTATCTTTATGAATTGGGCCCTTCTAAATCGATTGAGACTACCCCCAGGACGATCGGACGACTGCTTCTGGCTCAAAATGTGGTTTTTAGATTTTGATCGTCAATTATGAGAGAAAAAATCGATTAGAAGTAAAGATACGAAATGCTTGGTCTAAGTTGGGAAACGACTTCGGATATTTGTTGGACGTTGTCGTAGAAGGTCCGAGGACCAAGGAAAAGTGATTTCCAAGTGGATTTATGCACTATTAGTCGATGGTAAGATGTGAAATTAGTAGAACTTACCATACAGTTTGCGAAGTTGAAGCAATCGGTTGGTGAATATGGTACTGTCTGTCCAATTTGGTGGTTCGGAATGAGTGAAACGATGTTGATGATGGATAGACGTTCCGATTGCCCCCGATCGGGGAACATATAGTGGTCTTTAAGGTCCAAGTACCTATGTTTTGGTAAGCAGAACTGAGAGTTAAAGGATGAAAGTCGGCCATTCCTAATATCATCCTATCGGTGGTTCGCGAGTTGTTTGAGGACCGGAGCAGCTCGCGATGAAACGGTCCTAGGGTATTGGTTATCCATCCAAGGAAGAGTAAATGCGATCCTAGATGTGTGTCGTTGGCCGTTCTACCGGTATCGCCTATCGATGAGATATCGACGGGCATGCCTTACTCGAAAGTTGAATTCTAGGATCGATGGTCAAACAGACCTATGAGCGATAAACCAAACTGAACACGTATTGATGTCGGCTTTTCCTATCATTTGATGCCGCAGGTTGTTTAGGGACCGGAGCAACTTGCGGCCGAGACGGTCCCCGGGGGTTTCTTTCTCCAAGGAGTGGAAACTATTAAGCTAGAGTTGTAGCAAGATACGATCCTCTGATGTGTCGTTGGCCGTTCATGCGGTATCGCCTGTCGATGAGATATCGATGGGCATGCCTTACTCTACCGACCTTCTAATTGAGAGTATTAATCAGGGATCGATGGTCAAACAAGACCAATGAGCGATAAACCAAACTGAACACGTATTGATGTCGGCATTTCCTATCATTTGTCGCAGGTTGTTTAGGGACCGGAGCAGCTTGCGACCGAGACGGTCCCCGGGGGTTTCTTTCTCCAAGGAGAAGAAACGATTAAGCAAAAGTTGTAGCAAGATACGATCCTCTGATGTGTCGTTGGCCGTTCAAGCGGTATCGCCTGTCGATGAGATATCGATGGGCATGCCTTACTCTCCCGACTGGATTACTGAGAGTTTAATCAGGGATCGATGGTCAAACAGACCAATGAGCGATAAACCAAACTGAACACATATTGATGTCGGCATTTCCTATCATTTGTCGCAGGTTGTTTAGGGACCGGAGCAGCTTGCGACCGAGACGGTCCCCGGGGGTTTCTTTCTCTAAGGAGTGGAAACGATTAAGCAAAAGTCGTAGCAATAATCGATCACCTGATGTGTCGTTGGCCGTTCTTGCGGTATCGCCTGTCGATGAGATATCGATGGGCATGCCTTACTCTCCTGACTGTTTAATTGAGAGTTATAATCAGGGATCGATGGTCAAAAAGACCTATGAGCGATAAACCAAACTGAACACGTATTGATGTCGGCATTTCCTATCATTTGTCGCAGGTTGTTTGGGGACCGGAGCAGCTTGCGACCGAGACGGTCCCTTCCCGAAAGATGGTGAACCGAGTCGTCTGGCGTAAAAACCGGACGACTCGAAAGGGCTTGACCCTTTCAAGTGAGCGATAATCACATTCTACGCTCAGTTCGACAGCTACAAGGCAATCACTCGCTATGTTCAGAGCTAATACATGCAACATGCCGGCATTGTTTCCACCGACGCATGGATTCAAGACTGGTGCACTTATTAGTTAAACCGTTCGCCTCCGGGTGTTTCGAGTTCAAGTCTGGATGAGGATTGATCTTGCTGGTAATAGCTTGAGCCCCTGAATAAGGGGTCGAAGCGTACATCTTGAGACCATGTACAACATATTACCAAATCGGCACCATGGGTTCGGGTGCAAGTGATGTAACCGTGAAAGATGTTGAGCAGCCCAACATCGGTTTACACACGCATAATAGGAAGGCAGCGCTGTCGACTGGTCAGTCGTGTAAGAAGTGTGCATTATCGATCACAAATATATTGGTGATCTGTAGGTTGCGCATACACCATGCCCGGTGTAAAGTGCCGTGGTCCCCCCCGGGGGGCTGCATCAAACCGTTCGCCACGCGAACTACCCAATGGAACGAACTCGATGCATTTAATAAGAAGAAGAGATGATAATGAAACACGGTCGATTAAAGAGTTGAAAACGTTGAAATACCTATAAGCAAGTCTTAAGTTGGTGGTGACCGTTACGCCCCAACAAATTGGTGCCTTACCCTACACCAAAGAGCCATTCAACATGGTTCAAGTGAGCGATAATCACGCTCTACGCTCAGTATGACAGCTGCAAGGCAATCACTCGCTAAGTTCAGAGCTAATACATGCAACACGCCGGCATTGTTTCCACCGACGCATGGATTCAAGACTGGTGCACTTATTAGTTAAACCGTTCGCCTGCGGGTGTTTCGAGTTCAAGTCTGGATGAGGATTGTTCTTGCTGGTAATAGCTTGAGCCCCTGAATAAGGGGCCGAAGCGTACATCTTGAGAGTAAATGTACAACATATTACCAAATCGGCACCGTGGGTTCTGGTGCAAGTGATGTAACCATGAAAGATGTTGAGCAGCCCAACATCGGTTTACACACGCATAAGGGGTTTATTGTTATCTGTAGGTTGCGCATACACCATACCCGGTGTAAAGTGCCGTGGTCCCCCAGGGGGCTGCATCAAAACGTTCGCCATGCGAACTACCCAATGGAACGAACTCGATGTATTGAAAGAGATGAACAATTAATAGCGAGAATAGGGGCCCGGAAGCAATTCCGCGGCCCTACGGTCGATTCAAGAGTTGAAACGTTGTACAATCGTGGATAGCACCTAGTGCTAATATGGTGAGAGATAATGTGTGAGGAAATTTAGTTTCCTAAAGTTTAGTTAGTGGTTTCCGTTGTGCCCTAACAAACTTAAAGTTGGTGGTGACCGTTACACCCCAACAAATTGGTGCCTTACCCAACACCAAAGAGCCATTCCATATGGTTCTAGAGAGAGAGAGTTGTGTGGAAATTTATTTCCCACTAAGCGAGTGTGTGTCTGTAGTGGAACGAATTCTGGTTGATCCTACCAGTAATATACGCTTGTCTCAAAGGTTAAGCCATGCATGTCTAAGTACAAACATAAATGAATGTGAAACCGCATAAGGCTCAGTATAACAGCTATAATTCACAAGATCATCCTACCACTAGTTACTTGGATAACTGTGGAAAATCCAGAGCTAATACATGCAACATGCCGGGACTGTTGCCCTCGCGGGTAGCTGAACTGGTGCACTTATTAGTTAAACCAATCGCCTCCGGGCGGCTTGAGTTGAAGTCTGGATAAGGACGCAGATCGTATGGTCGCTTGTCGACTGACGACAGATCTTTCAAATGTCTGCCCTATCAACTATTGATGGTAGTGTAGAGGACTACCATGGTTGCGACGGGTAACGGGGAATCAGGGTTCGATTCCGGAGAGGGAGCCTGAGAAATGGCTACCACATCCAAGGAAGGCAGCAGGCGCGTAAATTACCCAATCCCAGTACGGGGAGGTAGTGACGAGAAATAACAATATGGACCTCTCTAACGATGGTCCATAATTGGAATGAGTTGAGTATAAATCCTTCAACAAGGATCAAGTGGAGGGCAAGTCTGGTGCCAGCAGCCGCGGTAATTCCAGCTCCACTAGCGTATATTAAAGTTGTTGCGGTTAAAACGTTCGAAGTTGATTGCCCGTCCAGACACGTGACCGCCACGGGCGCCCGGTTACACGCCGGGGCCGTTCGTGCGCGCGCTCACGGCTGCGACTCACAATGGTGTACTTGGGCGTTACTCTGTGAACGAGTACCGTGCTACCGGTTAACTCCGGCACGGGCTCCTCATGGTGCTCAAGATACTCACATTTACCTTGAACAAATTAGAGTGCTCAAAGCAGGCTAAGACAAAGCGTCCGGCCCCCCCGTGGGGTTGGCGTTGGCCGAGAATAATCTTGCATGGAATAATGGAATATGACCTCGGTTTATACGATTTCGTTGGTTTGTCAGAAACCTAGAGGTAATGATTAACAGAAGTAGTTGGGGGCATTGGTATTACGGCGCGAGAGGTGAAATTCGTAGACCGTCGTAGGACCAACTGAAGCGAAAGCGTTTGCCATGGATGCTTTCTTTAATCAAGAACGAAAGTTAGAGGATCGAAGGCGATTAGATACCGCCCTAGTTCTAACCGTAAACGATGCCAATTAGCAATTGGGAGACGCTACCCCTATTCGGTGCTCTCAGTCGCTTCCGGGAAACCAAAATCGGGTTCCGGGGGAAGTATGGTTGCAAAGTTGAAACTTAAAGGAATTGACGGAAGGGCACCACAAGAAGTGGAGCTTGCGGCTTAATTTGACTCAACACGGGAAAATTTACCAGGTCCAAACTTATCGAGGTAAGACAGATTGATAGCTCTTTCTCAAATTTAAGGGTAGTGGTGCATGGCCGTTCTTAGTTCGTGGAATGATTTGTCTGGTTAATTCCGATAACGAACGTGACTCAAACATGCTAACTAGAACGCTGTCAGCAGTGCGCCTCCGGGCGCACCTGACGTTACAGCCGGGCGGCGCCTTCACGGGCGGTCGTCGGCTACGTTTGCCCTGCTTAGCGGGACAACTTGTGTTTAGCAAGCTGAGAATGAGCGATAACAGGTCCGTGATGCCCTTAGATGTTCTGGGCTGCACGCGTGCTACAATGTGGGTCGCAGCGTGTTCTCGCCAATAGGCGCCCCCATTCCGAGAGGAACGGGAAATCACTAAAATGCCCATCTAGTCGGGATTGGGGACTGCAACGGTCCCCATGAACCTGGAATTTCTAGTAAGCACTAGTCATTAGCTAGTGCTGATTACGTCCCTGCCCTTTGTACACACCGCCCGTCGCTACTACCGATGGATTATTTAGTGAGGTTTCTGGAGGCTTACCTTCCGCGGTTCCTTCGTGAGCTGCAGCTGGCATGGCTGAAGTTGACCGAACTTGATGATTTAGAGGAAGTAAAAGTCGTAACAAGGTTTCCGTAGGTGAACCTGCGGAAGGATCATTACTGATGATCGTCCGCGAGTGACCAACCATGGGCTGCCTTCGGTGTAGCTCGGTCGCTCGCTTGCTATGTGTCAGAATTTGTTGAAAGCCAACTCGTTCGTTGTACACTTTGATGGGTGACCATCACTGTGTCTCCGTGCCGAGCTAGATCTCCCCTAGCCGTAAGGCACTTGAACGCCCCTTCGACGACGAGTTGCATGTGTGTGGTATGTGTCAGAATCTGGTGAAGCTTTCTGCATGTGATGTGCCTTGTGTGGATCCGTGGCCATTGCATTGTGTCTGGTGCTTAGATACCCAGACACTTAGAACGCTTGCGCGGAAAGCAAACTCGATCGTTGTACACTTTGATGGGTGACCATCACTGTGTCTCCGTGCCGTGCTAGATCCCCCCTAGCCGTAAGGCACTTTGAACGCCCCTTCGACGACGAGTTACAAGAGTGTGGTATGTGTCAGAATCTGGTGAAGCTTTCTGCATGTGATGTGCCTTGTGTGGATCCGTGGCCATTGCATTGTGTCTGGTGTGTAGGTACCCAGACACTTAGAACGCTTGCGCGGAAAGCAAACTCGATCGTTGTACACTTTGATGGGCAACCATCACTGTGTCTCCGTGCCGTGCTAGATCTCCCCTAGCCGTAAGGCACTTTGAACGCCCCTTCGACGACGAGTTACAAGAGTGTGGTATGTGTCATAATCTGGTGAAGCTTTCTGCATGTGATGTGCCTTGTGTGGATCCATGGCCATTGCATTGTGTCTGGTGTGTAGGTACCCAGACACTTAAGCAAACTCGATCGTTGTACACTTTGATGGGCGAGCATCACTGTGTCTCCGTGCCGTGTAAGAGCTCCCCTGGCCATCAGGCACTTGAAAGGTCCTTGGACGACGAGTTACAATAGTGGTGTGTTAGATACGTCAGATTACGGTGTCTACTACTGTGCAATACGTATCCGGCTACGGCACGGAACGAACGGGAACTGTGGTGCAGACAAACAAGAGTTAAGCCTATTAGTCATTAACTCTAAGGACGGGGCCATGGGGCGGTACACAAAGGATACGGATGAGCGAGTATGCAGGCCCAATACTCAATAGCTCGATCCGATCCAAGCACATGAGTTGACTGCGGCGTCAGGTTAACCAATGTGCTAGATTCTATTTGGCCAGTAGAATCTTGTGTCTTATGCGATTTGATACCAAGACACCAGAACGAAAGTTAGTTGAAGAGTTATTAAACTCTTATGAAGTATGGTTGTGCAATCACAACTTATGACTTTAACCTATAAAGTGGATATGGACTTGCAATTATAACATGGAATCTCTACACACCCCATGAGCTCGATCCAATCCACGCACACGAGTTGCCTGAGTAGCGACAGGTATACCGATGTGCAATACGTATCCGGCCACGGCACGGAACGAACGGGAACTGTGGTGCAGACATACAAAGAGTTAAGCCTACTAGTCATTAACTCTAAGGACGGGGCCATGGGGCGGTACGCAAAGGATACGGATGAGCGAGTATGCAGGCCCAATACTCAATAGCTCGATCCGATCCAAGCACATGAGTTGACTGCGGCGCCAGGTTAACCAATGTGCTAGATTCTATTTGGCCAGTAGAATCTTGTGTCTTACGCGATTTGATACCAAGACACCAGAACGAAAGTTAGTTGAAGAGTGATTAAACTCTTATGAAGAATGGTTGTGCAATCACAACTTATGACTTTAACCTATAAAGTGGATATGGACTATCAATTATAACATGGGGCACACACCATGTTCTCGATCCAATCCACGCACACGAGTTGCCTGAGTAGCGACAGGTATACCGATGTGCAATACGTATCCGGCCATAGGCACGGAACGAACAGGAACTGTGGTGCAGACATACAAGGGCCATGGGGCGGTACGCAAAGGATACGGATGAGCGAGTATGCAGGCCCAATACTCAATAGCTCGATCCGATCCAAGCACATGAGTTGACTGCGGCGCCAGGTTAACCGATGTGCTAAGAGAGTTGTTCCTGGGCCTTCAAAGTGACTTCAAAACTATCTTAGCGAATGGTGGCCATGGGCGTAGACATGAGCCACAAGTCACAAGGCCTGGGACTATTGGGTAATAAAGACAACTTAGTCAGAAAGTTAGTCTTTGGACGTACCACCGGGATTGTGTTACATTGGGAACCTTACTATAAAACCCTAGGCAGGGGATCACTCGGCTCATGGATCGATGAAGACCGCAGCTAAATGCGCGTCACAATGTGAACTGCAGGACACATGAACACCGATAAGTTGAACGCATATTGCGCGTCGGACGATTAAACCCGGCCGATGCACACATTCTTGAGTGCCTATCAATTCCTTGATATACAACAAACCAAACTTCAGGGTGGAGCGTGCCACAATAGAACACTATGGCGAGCAGCCCGTCTAGTGTCGTGGGGGAAACACGCTTCCACACTGTGCATAATGGCGTGCTCGGGACCTTTGTTGGGACCGCAGGGCGCTGAAAGTAAAGGGGTGAACCGCATAAATCGCACGCACGTAAACGCGCACACACACAAATAGAGTGAGACGTATCGTAGGATACCGCTAAGAGTACGTTGTGAAACATGGGGAAATTCAATCGAAAACCTCTTTGATGTCCAAGAATTCGTTGACCGTATCCGTCGTAATACTGGATCAACGTGCTTGGGGGGAAAAACGTCAAAGGGTTTTATAATAGTGGTGCATGATTAACCCATCGATGCCCGAGGGGAACATGTTGTCCAATACAATAGTGGTGCAGTTGGCTCGACATGCTCGGGGGGAGACATCGTGGGTCCAAGTCGACCAA
>NW_026045120.1:0-17500 GCF_943734845.2 Anopheles funestus
GTATCCTTTGCGTACCGCCCCATGGCCCTTGTATGTCTGCACCACAGTTCCTGTTCGTTCCGTGCCTATGGCCGGATACGTATTGCACATCGGTATACCTGTCGCTACTCAGGCAACTCGTGTGCGTGGATTGGATCGAGAACATGGTGTGTGCCCCATGTTATAATTGATAGTCCATATCCACTTTATAGGTTAAAGTCATAAGTTGTGATTGCACAACCATTCTTCATAAGAGTTTAATCACTCTTCAACTAACTTTCGTTCTGGTGTCTTGGTATCAAATCGCGTAAGACACAAGATTCTACTGGCCAAATAGAATCTAGCACATTGGTTAACCTGGCGCCGCAGTCAACTCATGTGCTTGGATCGGATCGAGCTATTGAGTATTGGGCCTGCATACTCGCTCATCCGTATCCTTTGCGTACCGCCCCATGGCCCCGTCCTTAGAGTTAATGACTAGTAGGCTTAACTCTTTGTATGTCTGCACCACAGTTCCCGTTCGTTCCGTGCCGTGGCCGGATACGTATTGCACATCGGTATACCTGTCGCTACTCAGGCAACTCGTGTGCGTGGATTGGATCGAGCTCATGGGGTGTGTAGAGATTCCATGTTATAATTGCAAGTCCATATCCACTTTATAGGTTAAAGTCATAAGTTGTGATTGCACAACCATTCTTCATAAGAGTTTAATCACTCTTCAACTAACTTTCGTTCTGGTGTCTTGGTATCAAATCGCGTAAGACACAAGATTCTACTGGCCAAATAGAATCTAGCACATTGGTTAACCTGGCGCCGCAGTCAACTCATGTGCTTGGATCGGATCGAGCTATTGAGTATTGGGCCTGCATACTCGCTCATCCGTATCCTTTGCGTACCGCCCCATGGCCCCGTCCTTAGAGTTAATGACTAATAGGCTTAACTCTTTGTATGTCTGCACCACAGTTCCCGTTCGTTCCGTGCCGTGGCCGGATACGTATTGCACAACAGTAGATACCATCACCTGACGTATCTAACACACCACTATTGTAACTCGTCGTCGAAGGACCTTTCAAGTGCCTGATGGCCAGGGGAGCTCTTACACGGCACGGAGACACAGTGATGCTCGCCCATCACAGTGTACAACGATCGAGTTTGCTTAAGTGTCTGGGTACCTACACACCAGACACAATGCAATGGCCACGGATCCACACAAGGCACATCACATGCAGAAAGCTTCACCAGATTATGACACATACCACACTCTTGTAACTCGTCGTCGAAGGGGCGTTCAAAGTGCCTTACGGCTAGGGGAGATCTAGCACGGCACGGAGACACAGTGATGGTTGCCCATCAAAGTGTACAACGATCGAGTTTGCTTTCCGCGCAAGCGTTCTAAGTGTCTGGGTACCTACACACCAGACACAATGCAATGGCCACGGATCCACACAAGGCACATCACATGCAGAAAGCTTCACCAGATTCTGACACATACCACACTCTTGTAACTCGTCGTCGAAGGGGCGTTCAAAGTGCCTTACGGCTAGGGGGGATCTAGCACGGCACGGAGACAACAGTGATGGTCACCCATCAAAGTGTACAACGATCGAGTTTGCTTTCCGCGCAAGCGTTCTAAGTGTCTGGTATCTAAGCACCAGACACAATGCAATGGCACGGATCCACACAAGGCACATCACATGCAGAAAGCTTCACCAGATTCTGACACATACCACACACATGCAACTCGTCGTCGAAGGGGCGTTCAAGTGCCTTACGGCTAGGGGAGATCTAGCTCGGCACGGGGACACAGTGATGGTCACCCATCAAAGTGTACAACGAACGAGTTGGCTTTCAACAAATTCTGACACATAGCAAGCGAGCGACCGAGCTACACCGAAGGCAGCCCATGGTTGGTCACTCGCGGACGATCATCAGTAATGATCCTTCCGCAGGTTCACCTACGGAAACCTTGTTACGACTTTTACTTCCTCTAAATCATCAAGTTCGGTCAACTTCAGCCATGCCAGCTGCAGCTCACGAAGGAACCGCGGAAGGTAAGCCTCAGAAACCTCACTAAATAATCCATCGGTAGTAGCGACGGGCGGTGTGTACAAAGGGCAGGGGACGTAATCAGCACTAGCTAATGACTAGTGCTTACTAGAAATTCCAGGTTCATGGGGACCGTTGCAGTCCCCAATCCCGACTAGATGGGCATTTTAGTGATTTCCGTTCCTCTCGGAATGGGGGGCGCCTATTGGCGAGAAACACGCTGCGACCCCACATTGTAGCACGCGTGCAGCCCAGAACATCTAAGGGCATCACGGACCTGTTATCGCTCATTCTCAGCTTGCTAAACACAAGTTGTCCCGCTAAGCAGGGCAAACGTAGCCGACGACCGCCCGTGAAGGCGCCGCCCGGCTGTAACGTCAGGTGCGCCCGGAGGCGCACTGCTGACAGCGTTCTAGTTAGCATGTTTGAGTCACGTTCGTTATCGGAATTAACCAGACAAATCATTCCACGAACTAAGAACGGCCATGCACCACTACCCTTAAATTTGAGAAAGAGCTATCAATCTGTCTTACCTCGATAAGTTTGGACCTGGTAAATTTTCCCGTGTTGAGTCAAATTAAGCCGCAAGCTCCACTTCTTGTGGTGCCCTTCCGTCAATTCCTTTAAGTTTCAACTTTGCAACCATACTTCCCCCGGAACCCGATTTTGGTTTCCCGGAAGCGACTGAGAGCACCGAATAGGGGTAGCGTCTCCCAATTGCTAATTGGCATCGTTTACGGTTAGAACTAGGGCGGTATCTAATCGCCTTCGATCCTCTAACTTTCGTTCTTGATTAAAGAAAGCATCCATGGCAAACGCTTTCGCTTCAGTTGGTCCTACGACGGTCTACGAATTTCACCTCTCGCGCCGTAATACCAATGCCCCCAACTACTTCTGTTAATCATTACCTCTAGGTTTCTGACAAACCAACGAAATCGTATAAACCGAGGTCATATTCCATTATTCCATGCAAGATTATTCTCGGCCAACGCCAACCCCACGGGGGGGCCGGACGCTTTGTCTTAGCCTGCTTTGAGCACTCTAATTTGTTCAAGGTAAATGTGAGTATCTTGAGCACCATGAGGAGCCCGTGCCGGAGTTAACCGGTAGCACGGTACTCGTTCACAGAGTAACGCCCAAGTACACCATTGTGAGTCGCAGCCGTGAGCGCGCGCACGAACGGCCCCGGCGTGTAACCGGGCGCCCGTGGCGGTCACGTGTCTGGACGGGCAATCAACTTCGAACGTTTTAACCGCAACAACTTTAATATACGCTAGTGGAGCTGGAATTACCGCGGCTGCTGGCACCAGACTTGCCCTCCACTTGATCCTTGTTGAAGGATTTATACTCAACTCATTCCAATTATGGACCATCGTTAGAGAGGTCCATATTGTTATTTCTCGTCACTACCTCCCCGTACTGGGATTGGGTAATTTACGCGCCTGCTGCCTTCCTTGGATGTGGTAGCCATTTCTCAGGCTCCCTCTCCGGAATCGAACCCTGATTCCCCGTTACCCGTCGCAACCATGGTAGTCCTCTACACTACCATCAATGGTTGATAGGGCAGACATTTGAAAGATCTGTCGTCAGTCGACAAGCGACCATACGATCTGCGTCCTTATCCAGACTTCAACTCAAGCCGCCCGGAGGCGATTGGTTTAACTAATAAGTGCACCAGTTCAGCTACCCGCGAGGGCAACAGTCCCGGCATGTTGCATGTATTAGCTCTGGATTTTCCACAGTTATCCAAGTAACTAGTGGTAGGATGATCTTGTGAATTATAGCTGTTATACTGAGCCTTATGCGGTTTCACATTCATTTATGTTTGTACTTAGACATGCATGGCTTAACCTTTGAGACAAGCGTATATTACTGGTAGGATCAACCAGAATTCGTTCACTACAGACACACACTCGCTTAGTGGGAAATAAATTTCCACACAACTCTCTCTCTCTAGAACCATATGGAATGGCTCTTTGGTGTTGGGTAAGGCACCAATTTGTTGGGGTGTAACGGTCACCACCAACTTTAAGTTTGTTAGGGCACAACGGAAACCACTAACTAAACTTTAGGAAACTAAATTTCCTCACACATTATCTCTCACCATATTAGCACTAGGTGCTATCCACGATTGTACAACGTTTCAACTCTTGAATCGACCGTAGGGCCGCGGAATTGCTTCCGGGCCCCTATTCTCGCTATTAATTGTTCATCTCTTTCAATACATCGAGTTCGTTCCATTGGGTAGTTCGCATGGCGAACGTTTTGATGCAGCCCCCTGGGGGACCACGGCACTTTACACCGGGTATGGTGTATGCGCAACCTACAGATAACAATAAACCCCTTATGCGTGTGTAAACCGATGTTGGGCTGCTCAACATCTTTCATGGTTACATCACTTGCACCAGAACCCACGGTGCCGATTTGGTAATATGTTGTACATTTACTCTCAAGATGTACGCTTCGGCCCCTTATTCAGGGGCTCAAGCTATTACCAGCAAGAACAATCCTCATCCAGACTTGAACTCGAAACACCCGGAGGCGAACGGTTTAACTAATAAGTGCACCAGTCTTGAATCCATGCGTCGGTGGAAACAATGCCGGCGTGTTGCATGTATTAGCTCTGAACTTAGCGAGTGATTGCCTTGCAGCTGTCATACTGAGCGTAGAGCGTGATTATCGCTCACTTGAACCATGTTGAATGGCTCTTTGGTGTAGGGTAAGGCACCAATTTGTTGGGGCGTAACGGTCACCACCAACTTAAGACTTGCTTATAGGTATTTCAACGTTTTCAACTCTTAAATCGACCGTGTTTCATTATCATCTCTTCTTCTTATTAAATGCATCGAGTTCGTTCCATTGGGTAGTTCGCGTGGCGAACGGTTTGATGCAGCCCCCCGGGGGGGACCACGGCACTTTACACCGGGCATGGTGTATGCGCAACCTACAGATCACCAATATATTTGTGATCGATAATGCACACTTCTTACACGACTGACCAGTCGACAGCGCTGCCTTCCTATTATGCGTGTGTAAACCGATGTTGGGCTGCTCAACATCTTTCACGGTTACATCACTTGCACCCGAACCCATGGTGCCGATTTGGTAATATGTTGTACATGGTCTCAAGATGTACGCTTCGACCCCTTATTCAGGGGCTCAAGCTATTACCAGCAAGATCAATCCTCATCCAGACTTGAACTCGAAACACCCGGAGGCGAACGGTTTAACTAATAAGTGCACCAGTCTTGAATCCATGCGTCGGTGGAAACAATGCCGGCATGTTGCATGTATTAGCTCTGAACATAGCGAGTGATTGCCTTGTAGCTGTCGAACTGAGCGTAGAATGTGATTATCGCTCACTTGAAAGGGTCAAGCCCTTTCGAGTCGTCCGGTTTTTACGCCAGACGACTCGGTTCACCATCTTTCGGGATACAAGTTGACTAAGTGGTACCACTACACTAATCAACTTTCGATTTGGTAATCCTCATCCAGCTTCCTTTCTGGAGGTCCCGAGGATTACCAATTGGGCTGTCATACTGAGCTCATATATTGGAGATCGATAATGCACACTTCTTACACGACTGACCAGTCGACAGCGCTGCCTTCCTATTATGCGTGTGTAAACCGATGTTGGGCTGCTCAACATCTTTCACGGTTACATCACTTGCACCAGAACCCACGGTGCCGATTTGGTAATATGTTGTACATTTACTCAAGATGTACGCTTCGGCCCCTTATTCAGGGGCTCAAGCTATTACCAGCAAGAACAATCCTCATCCAGACTTGAACTCGAAACACCCGCAGGCGAACGGTTTAACTAATAAGTGCACCAGTCTTGAATCCATGCGTCGGTGGAAACAATGCCGGCGTGTTGCATGTATTAGCTCTGAACTTAGCGAGTGATTGCCTTGCAGCTGTCATACTGAGCGTAGAGCGTGATTATCGCTCACTTGAACCATGTTGAATGGCTCTTTGGTGTAGGGTAAGGCACCAATTTGTTGGGGCGTAACGGTCACCACCAACTTAAGACTTGCTTATAGGTATTTCAACGTTTTCAACTCTTAAATCGACCGTGTTTCATTATCATCTCTTCTTCTTATTAAATGCATCGAGTTCGTTCCATTGGGTAGTTCGCGTGGCGAACGGTTTGATGCAGCCCCCCGGGGGGGACCACGGCACTTTACACCGGGCATGGTGTATGCGCAACCTACAGATCACCAATATATTTGTGATCGATAATGCACACTTCTTACACGACTGACCAGTCGACAGCGCTGCCTTCCTATTATGCGTGTGTAAACCGATGTTGGGCTGCTCAACATCTTTCACGGTTACATCACTTGCACCCGAACCCATGGTGCCGATTTGGTAATATGTTGTACATGGTCTCAAGATGTACGCTTCGACCCCTTATTCAGGGGCTCAAGCTATTACCAGCAAGATCAATCCTCATCCAGACTTGAACTCGAAACACCCGGAGGCGAACGGTTTAACTAATAAGTGCACCAGTCTTGAATCCATGCGTCGGTGGAAACAATGCCGGCATGTTGCATGTATTAGCTCTGAACATAGCGAGTGATTGCCTTGTAGCTGTCGAACTGAGCGTAGAATGTGATTATCGCTCACTTGAAAGGGTCAAGCCCTTTCGAGTCGTCCGGTTTTTACGCCAGACGACTCGGTTCACCATCTTTCGGGATACAAGTTGACTAAGTGGTACCACTACACTAATCAACTTTCGATTTGGTAATCCTCATCCAGCTTCCTTTCTGGAGGTCCCGAGGATTACCAATTGGGCTGTCATACTGAGCTCATATATTGGAGATCGATAATGCACACTTCTTACACGACTGACCAGTCGACAGCGCTGCCTTCCTATTATGCGTGTGTAAACCGATGTTGGGCTGCTCAACATCTTTCACGGTTACATCACTTGCACCAGAACCCACGGTGCCGATTTGGTAATATGTTGTACATTTACTCAAGATGTACGCTTCGGCCCCTTATTCAGGGGCTCAAGCTATTACCAGCAAGAACAATCCTCATCCAGACTTGAACTCGAAACACCCGCAGGCGAACGGTTTAACTAATAAGTGCACCAGTCTTGAATCCATGCGTCGGTGGAAACAATGCCGGCGTGTTGCATGTATTAGCTCTGAACTTAGCGAGTGATTGCCTTGCAGCTGTCATACTGAGCGTAGAGCGTGATTATCGCTCACTTGAACCATGTTGAATGGCTCTTTGGTGTAGGGTAAGGCACCAATTTGTTGGGGCGTAACGGTCACCACCAACTTAAGACTTGCTTATAGGCATTTCAACGTTTTCAACTCTTAAATCGACCGTGTTTCATTATCATCTCTTCTTCTTATTAAATGCATCGAGTTCGTTCCATTGGGTAGTTCGCGTGGCGAACGGTTTGATGCAGCCCCCCGGGGGGGACCACGGCACTTTACACCGGGCATGGTGTATGCGCAACCTACAGATCACCAATATATTTGTGATCGATAATGCACACTTCTTACACGACTGACCAGTCGACAGCGCTGCCTTCCTATTATGCGTGTGTAAACCGATGTTGGGCTGCTCAACATCTTTCACGGTTACATCACTTGCACCCGAACCCATGGTGCCGATTTGGTAATATGTTGTACATGGTCTCAAGATGTACGCTTCGACCCCTTATTCAGGGGCTCAAGCTATTACCAGCAAGATCAATCCTCATCCAGACTTGAACTCGAAACACCCGGAGGCGAACGGTTTAACTAATAAGTGCACCAGTCTTGAATCCATGCGTCGGTGGAAACAATGCCGGCATGTTGCATGTATTAGCTCTGAACATAGCGAGTGATTGCCTTGTAGCTGTCGAACTGAGCGTAGAATGTGATTATCGCTCACTTGAAAGGGTCAAGCCCTTTCGAGTCGTCCGGTTTTTACGCCAGACGACTCGGTTCACCATCTTTCGGGAAGGGACCGTCTCGGTCGCAAGCTGCTCCGGTCCCCAAACAACCTGCGACAAATGATAGGAAATGCCGACATCAATACGTGTTCAGTTTGGTTTATCGCTCATAGGTCTTTTTGACCATCGATCCCTGATTATAACTCTCAATTAAACAGTCAGGAGAGTAAGGCATGCCCATCGATATCTCATCGACAGGCGATACCGCAAGAACGGCCAACGACACATCAGGTGATCGATTATTGCTACGACTTTTGCTTAATCGTTTCCACTCCTTAGAGAAAGAAACCCCCGGGGACCGTCTCGGTCGCAAGCTGCTCCGGTCCCTAAACAACCTGCGACAAATGATAGGAAATGCCGACATCAATATGTGTTCAGTTTGGTTTATCGCTCATTGGTCTGTTTGACCATCGATCCCTGATTAAACTCTCAGTAATCCAGTCGGGAGAGTAAGGCATGCCCATCGATATCTCATCGACAGGCGATACCGCTTGAACGGCCAACGACACATCAGAGGATCGTATCTTGCTACAACTTTTGCTTAATCGTTTCTTCTCCTTGGAGAAAGAAACCCCCGGGGACCGTCTCGGTCGCAAGCTGCTCCGGTCCCTAAACAACCTGCGACAAATGATAGGAAATGCCGACATCAATATGTGTTCAGTTTGGTTTATCGCTCATTGGTCTGTTTGACCATCGATCCCTGATTAAACTCTCAGTAATCCAGTCGGGAGAGTAAGGCATGCCCATCGATATCTCATCGACAGGCGATACCGCTTGAACGGCCAACGACACATCAGAGGATCGTATCTTGCTACAACTTTTGCTTAATCGTTTCTTCTCCTTGGAGAAAGAAACCCCCGGGGACCGTCTCGGTCGCAAGCTGCTCCGGTCCCTAAACAACCTGCGACAAATGATAGGAAATGCCGACATCAATATGTGTTCAGTTTGGTTTATCGCTCATTGGTCTGTTTGACCATCGATCCCTGATTAAACTCTCAGTAATCCAGTCGGGAGAGTAAGGCATGCCCATCGATATCTCATCGACAGGCGATACCGCATGAACGGCCAACGACACATCAGAGGATCGTATCTTGCTACAACTCTTGCTTAATAGTTTCCACTCCTTGGAGAAAGAAACCCCCGGGGACCGTCTCGGCCGCAAGTTGCTCCGGTCCCTAAACAACCTGCGGCATCAAATGATAGGAAAAGCCGACATCAATACGTGTTCAGTTTGGTTTATCGCTCATAGGTCTGTTTGACCATCGATCCTAGAATTCAACTTTCGAGTAAGGCATGCCCGTCGATATCTCATCGATAGGCGATACCGGTAGAACGGCCAACGACACACATCTAGGATCGCATTTACTCTTCCTTGGATGGATAACCAATACCCTAGGACCGTTTCATCGCGAGCTGCTCCGGTCCTCAAACAACTCGCGAACCACCGATAGGATGATATTAGGAATGGCCGACTTTCATCCTTTAACTCTCAGTTCTGCTTACCAAAACATAGGTACTTGGACCTTAAAGACCACTATATGTTCCCCGATCGGGGGCAATCGGAACGTCTATCCATCATCAACATCGTTTCACTCATTCCGAACCACCAAATTGGACAGACAGTACCATATTCACCAACCGATTGCTTCAACTTCGCAAACTGTATGGTAAGTTCTACTAATTTCACATCTTACCATCGACTAATAGTGCATAAATCCACTTGGAAATCACTTTTCCTTGGTCCTCGGACCTTCTACGACAACGTCCAACAAATATCCGAAGTCGTTTCCCAACTTAGACCAAGCATTTCGTATCTTTACTTCTAATCGATTTTTTCTCTCATAATTGACGATCAAAATCTAAAAACCACATTTTGAGCCAGAAGCAGTCGTCCGATCGTCCTGGGGGTAGTCTCAATCGATTTAGAAGGGCCCAATTCATAAAGATACGTACTCAGTCAAATTCATGCTTCTGGCTCACCTACCCCCTATATAGAAAACGAAAGCGTACAGGCGTGGAAAACGTGCCATTTTTCTCCATCACGGACTTTTTTTTTCTCGTTGCACCGACTCTAGTAAAAAAGTGAAATTTTTTACTAGTTACCAACTTTTGCAAATTATCATCGGATATCACTTTTCATGGTCTATAGTAAGTTCTTATCACGTTTTAGTAGTTTTTGAAAAAAAAATTTTTTTGAACTTTTCAAAATTTTTCAAAACAAAGTTTTTGTAGGCGGTTTTGTGTATGGAGGGTTACTAGTCTCGGGGTCACTGTTTGACCAAAAAACCACTATATATCATTCGAAAGGTAATTTCAAGGGCTACAAAAAATTGTTCTACGGCACCCCCCTCCGACGTCTAGTATTCGAGTTATTGGCCAAAAACCGCAACTATAGCGGTTTTTCGTACAGGGTACCCGACTCTAGTAAAATGATGCGATTTTTACTAGTCTAGGAACTTTTTGGTCAAAAAATCAAGTATATGTCATTCGATAGATAATTTCAAGGGCTACCAAAAATTGTTCCACGACACCCCCCTGCGACGTCTAGTATTCGAGTTATTAGCCAAAAACCGCAACTTAAGCGGTTTTTCGTCCAGGGTACCCGACTCTAGTAAAATGATGCGATTTTTACTAGTCTAGGGAACTTTTTGGCCAAAAATCAAGTATATGTCATTCGATAGATAATTTCAAGGGCTACCAAAAATTGTTCCACGACACCCCCCTGCGACGTCTAGTATTCGAGTTATTAGCCAAAAACCGCAATTATAGCGGTTTTTCGTCCAGGGTACCCGACTCTAGTAAAATGATGCGATTTTTACTAGTCTAGGGAACTTTTTGGCCAAAAATCAAGTATATGTCATTCGATAGATAATTTCAAGGGCTACCAAAAATTGTTCCACGACACCCCCCTCCGACGTCTAGTATTCGAGTTATTAGCCAAAAACCGCAACTATAGCGATTTTTCGTCCAGGGTACCCGACTCTAGTAAAATGATGCGATTTTTACTAGTCTAGGGAACTTTTTGGCCAAAAATCAAGTATATGTCATTCGATAGATAATTTCAAGGGCTACCAAAAATTGTTCCACGACACCCCCCTGCGACGTCTAGTATTCGAGTTATGGGCCAAAAACCATTCATACTTGAGCATTTTGCTCATTTTGCCTGTACGGGTACCGGGGACTAGTAAAATCAGGCCAATTTTACTAGAGTAGGGGTCCTTTTTGGTCAAAAAAACAACTTTTGCTCGTTCGATAGGGAATCGATAGGGCAACAAAAAATCGTTCTACGACCCCCCCTTCCGATGTCTAGTATTCGAGTTATGGGCCAAAAACAGTTTATAGCTAATTTTTCACTCGATTTTTCACCAAGTATCGCACATTACTCCGGTTCTATACATTGGATCGTCAATCTTTAAGATTTTATGGGTAGTTCCAACTGTTTGCTACATTTCATCCATACATCACCAACCGATTCAATGTCTGTGCTAGAAGTTATTAGAGGAATAAAAAAATTTACCCTTGGCTTTGGACCGTACAATTTTACCCATTTTTGGCCCATATTTGCCCCATAGCTCCGCCGGTATCCAAGATATGGCCACACTTTCTTCTGGCCATGGGTAGATGGCACTTGTGGCTAGATTTCTTCCATGCACTACTAATCGCTACCATGTCTCTGGCCGGAGCTATTCACGAAAGCGCCTCGCGCACTTGGTCGGATTTTTGGTCCAACTTGCACCATTTTTGGCCCATATTTGCCCCATAGCTCCGCCGGTATCCAAGATATGGCCACACTTTCTTCTGGCCATGGGTAGATGGCACTTGTGGCTAGATTTCTTCCATGCACCACTAATCGCTACCATGTCTGTGGCCGGAGCTATTCACGAAAGCGCCTCGCGCACTTGGTCGGATTTTTGGTCCAACTTGCACCATTTTTGGCCCATATTTGCCCCATAGCTCCGCCGGTATCCAAGATATGGCCACACTTTCTTCTGGCCATGGGTAGATGGCACTTGTGGCTAGATTTCTTCCATGCACCACTAATCGCTACCATGTCTGTGGCCGGAGCTATTCACGAAAGCGCATCGCGCACTTGGTCGGATTTTTGGTCCACCTGGCACCATTTTTGGCCCGTATTTGCCCCATAGCTCCGCCGGTATCCAAGATATGGCCACACTTTCTTCTGGCCATGGGTAGATGGCACTTGTGGCTAGATTTCTTCCATGCACCACTAATCGCTACCATGTCTGTGGCCGGAGCTATTCGACGAACAACCATCGCATTCACCTTCTCGTTGCACTTCTTCGGGAATTTGGTGCAACCAAGTTTTCACTATAACTTGGTCATTTTCCGTCCATCGGACATGCGGTTTTGGGTGTCGATACTTGACACCGCGCGCTACAATATGTTCCTCCACGACCATGTGGTCCGATGCTTCCAACAGGAGCTATTCGAGGAGTACCGATTTTTCACCATTAAAAATGCTCAATTTTGCACCAACTTTTGCCTATAACTCAGGCTGTATCGATCGGATCTTCAATCTTGAAAAAGTTTTGGATAGGTGGCACCAAATGCTACATTTCGTTCTTCCACGTCAACTTTGTCCGATGTCTAGCAAAAAAGTTATTCGCGAACCAAGTCCAGAACCCATGCAATGGCTGCCCTCATTGCATACATCACGGCGGTTAACTCTCGTTACTCTATACCGTGGACTTGGTACTTTTTCAGGCATTCGTTGCTACTTCTCGGTTCATGATATTCGTTTACGGTCTTCACTAGGGCATTTGGTGCTCCTTATCGGTTCATGATATTCGTTTACGGTCTTCACTAGGGCATTTGGTGCTCCTTATCGGTTCATGATATTCGTTTACGGTCTTCACTAGGGCATTTGGTGCTCCTTATCGGTTCATGATATTCGTTTACGGTCTTCACTAGGGCATTTGGTAATGGGCTTCCCATCTTTCTACTGATCGATCCATACTCACTTGCGTGCACCTAGCCTAGGAAGGTTTCCTATGGCTTCCCATCTTTCTACTGATCGATCCATACTCACTTGCGTGCACCTAGCCTAGGAAGGTTTCCTATGGCTTCCCATCTTTCTACTGATCGATCCATACTCACTTGCGTGCACCTAGCCTAGGAAGGTTTCCTATGGCTTCCCATCTTTCTACTGATCGATCCATACTCACTTGCGTGCACCTAGCCTAGGAAGGTTTCCTTGGGCTTCCCATCTTTCTACTGATCGATCCATACTCACTTGCGTGCACCTAGCCTAGGAAGGTTTCCTTGGGCTTCCCACTTTCTACTGATCGATCCATACTCACTTGCGTGCACCTAGCCTAGGAAGGTTTCCTTGGGCTTCCCATCTTTCTACTGATCGATCCATACTCACTTGCGTGCACCTAGCCTAGGAAGGTTTCCTATGGCTTCCCATCTTTCTACTGATCGATCCATACTCACTTGCGTGCACCTAGCCTAGGAAGGTTTCCTATGGCTTCCCATCTTTCTACTGATCGATCCATACTCACTTGCGTGCACCTAGCCTAGGAAGGTTTCCTATGGCTTCCCATCTTTCTACTGATCGATCCATACTCACTTGCGTGCACCTAGCCTAGGAAGGTTTCCTATGGCTTCCCATCTTTCTACTGATCGATCCATACTCACTTGCGTGCACCTAGCCTAGGAAGGTTTCCTATGGCTTCCCATCTTTCTACTGATCGATCCATACTCACTTGCGTGCACCTAGCCTAGGAAGGTTTCCTATGGCTTCCCATCTTTCTACTGATCGATCCATACTCACTTGCGTGCACCTAGCCTAGGAAGGTTTCCTATGGCTTCCCATCTTTCTACTGATCGATCCATACTCACTTGCGTGCACCTAGCCTAGGAAGGTTTCCTTGGGCTTCCCATCTTTCTACTGATCGATCCATACTCACTTGCGTGCACCTAGCCTAGGAAGGTTTCCTATGGCTTCCCATCTTTCTACTGATCGATCCATACTCACTTGCGTGCACCTAGCCTAGGAAGGTTTCCTATGGCTTCCCATCTTTCTACTGATCGATCCATACTCACTTGCGTGCACCTAGCCTAGGAAGGTTTCCTATGGCTTCCCATCTTTCTACTGATCGATCCATACTCACTTGCGTGCACCTAGCCTAGGAAGGTTTCCTATGGCTTCCCATCTTTCTACTGATCGATCCATACTCACTTGCGTGCACCTAGCCTAGGAAGGTTTCCTATGGCTTCCCATCTTTCTACTGATCGATCCATACTCACTTGCGTGCACCTAGCCTAGGAAGGTTTCCTATGGCTTCCCATCTTTCTACTGATCGATCCATACTCACTTGCGTGCACCTAGCCTAGGAAGGTTTCCTATGGCTTCCCATCTTTCTACTGATCGATCCATACTCACTTGCGTGCACCTAGCCTAGGAAGGTTTCCTTGGGCTTCCCATCTTTCTACTGATCGATCCATACTCACTTGCGTGCACCTAGCCTAGGAAGGTTTCCTATGGCTTCCCATCTTTCTACTGATCGATCCATACTCACTTGCGTGCACCTAGCCTAGGAAGGTTTCCTATGGCTTCCCATCTTTCTACTGATCGATCCATACTCACTTGCGTGCACCTAGCCTAGGAAGGTTTCCTATGGCTTCCCATCTTTCTACTGATCGATCCATACTCACTTGCGTGCACCTAGCCTAGGAAGGTTTCCTATGGCTTCCCATCTTTCTACTGATCGATCCATACTCACTTGCGTGCACCTAGCCTAGGAAGGTTTCCTATGGCTTCCCATCTTTCTACTGATCGATCCATACTCACTTGCGTGCACCTAGCCTAGGAAGGTTTCCTTGGGCTTCCCATCTTTCTACTGATCGATCCATACTCACTTGCGTGCACCTAGCCTAGGAAGGTTTCCTATGGCTTCCCATCTTTCTACTGATCGATCCATACTCACTTGCGTGCACCTAGCCTAGGAAGGTTTCCTATGGCTTCCCATCTTTCTACTGATCGATCCATACTCACTTGCGTGCACCTAGCCTAGGAAGGTTTCCTATGGCTTCCCATCTTTCTACTGATCGATCCATACTCACTTGCGTGCACCTAGCCTAGGAAGGTTTCCTATGGCTTCCCATCTTTCTACTGATCGATCCATACTCACTTGCGTGCACCTAGCCTAGGAAGGTTTCCTATGGCTTCCCATCTTTCTACTGATCGATCCATACTCACTTGCGTGCACCTAGCCTAGGAAGGTTTCCTATGGCTTCCCATCTTTCTACTGATCGATCCATACTCACTTGCGTGCACCTAGCCTAGGAAGGTTTCCTTGGGCTTCCCATCTTTCTACTGATCGATCCATACTCACTTGCGTGCACCTAGCCTAGGAAGGTTTCCTATGGCTTCCCATCTTTCTACTGATCGATCCATACTCACTTGCGTGCACCTAGCCTAGGAAGGTTTCCTATGGCTTCCCATCTTTCTACTGATCGATCCATACTCACTTGCGTGCACCTAGCCTAGGAAGGTTTCCTATGGCTTCCCATCTTTCTACTGATCGATCCATACTCACTTGCGTGCACCTAGCCTAGGAAGGTTTCCTTGGGCTTCCCATCTTTCTACTGATCGATCCATACTCACTTGCGTGCACCTAGCCTAGGAAGGTTTCCTTGGGCTTCCCATCTTTCTACTGATCGATCCATACTCACTTGCGTGCACCTAGCCTAGGAAGGTTTCCTTGGGCTTCCCATCTTTCTACTGATCGATCCATACTCACTTGCGTGCACCTAGCCTAGGAAGGTTTCCCTTTGGTACCGACTTCCATCTACGCACTCGATATAACCTAGGTACTTGGTACCGATGATGGTTAACACTCAAGCATTTCTTGCATCCTGCGTGCAAGGTACCAATTTTCACTTCTTAGGTACGTTTATGGGCCCGCATTAATCCAATATCGCTCCGATGGCCTTTCGCATTATTTCATCCGATAGCCCTTGCCAAAAGCTACCAAAAGTTCCTCCACGGCCATGTGCTCCGACGCTTAGTTTAGGAAATATTCGAAAAAATTCGAAATAGGAAGCATTTTCTTATTGGAAAATCACCTTAAATCGATGGCCATTTTTTGGGAAAAAACTTTAACATCTTCCCGACTTTGCGGGAATTGCGAATTTTAGGCACCCAGAGAAAATCTTTTACTTTAAGGGGGCGGCCGCGAAGTTGCCCAAAGTCTCGGACACAAAAATTCTCAAGTTCCCCACTCTAGTAAATCGACCTATGAGTATCTCCTGGCCCGCGAGCTCTGCGAGCGGGCCAGCTTCGGCGATTTTTGCCTTTTCGCCTAGGCGGTTCTTCTACGAAATTGGTCCACAGCTTTTGCTCAGAAAGCTAGCATTTGTTGCAACAGTTAGGTGCTTGGTACCACATTTTGGTATCCATTTGGGCATTTGTTGCAACTACTCGGTACTTTGGCCATACATTTCGCTCTACTCGGGCCTCTTTGGTGCTACTTGTCGGTACTTTTGGCCAACTTAGGCCAATTGGGTGCAACTTGTGGGTACTCTGTGGGTACTTTAGGGCATATTGTGTCTTTCGGGTGAACCTTCGCAATACTTCATGGGTACTGATGGCCAACTTAGGAACATTCAGTGCAACCTTTGGGCCTAAGGAAATTTGTCCAACTCTTTGGACTTAGAAAATTTTCTGGACTTAGAAAATTTTCTGGACTTGTAAAAATTTTCAAATGTTCAATTTGGCCCACATTTCGCTCTACTCGGGCCTCTATGGTGCTACTTGGCGGTACTTTTGGCCAACTTAGGCCAATTGGGTGCTCTTTGTGGGTACTCTATCGGTACTTTTGGCCAACTTAGGCCAATGGGGTGCTATATGTGGGTGCTCTATCGGTACTTTTGGCCATGTTAGGCCCATTCGGTGCTATTTGTGGGTACTCTATCGGTACTTTTGGCCATGTTAGGCCCATTCGGTGCTATTTGTGGGTACTCTATCAGTACTTTTGGCCAACTTAGGCCAACTCAGTGCTACTTGTGGGTACTCTATCGGTACTTTTGGCCAACTTAGGCCAACGCGGTGCTATTTGTGGGTACTCTATCGGTACTTTTGGCCAACTTAGGCCCATTCGGTGCTATTTGTGGGTACTCTATCGGTACTTTTGGCCAACATAGGCCAATTGGGTGCTACTTGTGGGTGCTCTATCGGTACTTTTGGCCAACTTAGGCCAACTGGGTGCTATTTGTGGGTACTCTATCGGTACTTTTGGCCAACATAGGCCAATTGGGTGCTACTTTTGGGTGCTCTATCGGTACTTTTGGCCAACTTAGGCCAACTGGGTGCTATTTGTGGGTACTCTATCGGTACTTTTGGCCAACTTAGGCCAACTCAGTGCTTCTTGTGGGTACTCTATCGGTACTTTTGGCCAACTTAGGCCCATTCGGTGCTATTTGTGGGTACTCTATCGGTACTTTTGGCCAACTTAGGCCAACTCAGTGCTACTTGTGGGTACTCTATCGGTA
>NW_026045120.1:22500-29870 GCF_943734845.2 Anopheles funestus
AATCAGTCACATTCCATTCGTTTCGAACCCGGGGCATAGCGAACCGATATATACGCAACAACACTTCACACACACACACACACGGATTGGGCAATTTACGGTCATTTTTGAATCAACGATGGCCCCCCCGAGCACGTTGTCCGAATATCACTCCAATAAGGACAACGAGTTCCGCTCGGCATCGTTTTGATTCGATCTCTCAACAACAACTCCCGGTCGACTTGGTCGACTTGGACCCACGATGTCTCCCCCCGAGCATGTCGAGCCAACTGCACCACTATTGTATTGGACAACATGTTCCCCTCGGGCATCGATGGGTTAATCATGCACCACTATTATAAAACCCTTTGACGTTTTCCCCCAAGCACGTTGATCCAGTATTACGACGGATACGGTCAACGAAATCTTGGACATCAAAGAGGTTTTCGATTGAATTTCCCCATGTTTCACAACGTACTCTTAGCGGTATCCTACGATACGTCTCACTCTATTTGTGTGTGTGCGCGTTTACGTGCGTGCGATTTATGCGGTTCACCCCTTTACTTTCAGCGCCCTGCGGTCCCAACAAAGGTCCCGAGCACGCCATTATGCACAGTGTGGAAGCGTGTTTCCCCCACGACACTAGACGGGCTGCTCGCCATAGTGTTCTATTGTGGCACGCTCCACCCTGAAGTTTGGTTTGTTGTATATCAAGGAATTGATAGGCACTCAAGAATGTGTGCATCGGCCGGGTTTAATCGTCCGACGCGCAATATGCGTTCAACTTATCGGTGTTCATGTGTCCTGCAGTTCACATTGTGACGCGCATTTAGCTGCGGTCTTCATCGATCCATGAGCCGAGTGATCCCCTGCCTAGGGTTTTATAGTAAGGTTCCCAATGTAACACAATCCCGGTGGTACGTCCAAAGACTAACTTTCTGACTAAGTTGTCTTTATTACCCAATAGTCCCAGGCCTTGTGACTTGTGGCTCATGTCTACGCCCATGGCCACCATTCGCTAAGATAGTTTTGAAGTCACTTTGAAGGCCCAGGAACAACTCTCTTAGCACATCGGTTAACCTGACGCCGCAGTCAACTCATGTGCTTGGATCGGATCGAGCTATTGAGTATTGGGCCTGCATACTCGCTCATCCGTATCCTTTGCGTACCGCCCCATGGCCCTTGTATGTCTGCACCACAGTTCCTGTTCGTTCCGTGCCTATGGCCGGATACGTATTGCACATCGGTATACCTGTCGCTACTCAGGCAACTCGTGTGCGTGGATTGGATCGAGAACATGGTGTGTGCCCCATGTTATAATTGATAGTCCATATCCACTTTATAGGTTAAAGTCATAAGTTGTGATTGCACAACCATTCTTCATAAGAGTTTAATCACTCTTCAACTAACTTTCGTTCTGGTGTCTTGGTATCAAATCGCGTAAGACACAAGATTCTACTGGCCAAATAGAATCTAGCACATTGGTTAACCTGGCGCCGCAGTCAACTCATGTGCTTGGATCGGATCGAGCTATTGAGTATTGGGCCTGCATACTCGCTCATCCGTATCCTTTGCGTACCGCCCCATGGCCCCGTCCTTAGAGTTAATGACTAGTAGGCTTAACTCTTTGTATGTCTGCACCACAGTTCCCGTTCGTTCCGTGCCGTGGCCGGATACGTATTGCACATCGGTATACCTGTCGCTACTCAGGCAACTCGTGTGCGTGGATTGGATCGAGCTCATGGGGTGTGTAGAGATTCCATGTTATAATTGCAAGTCCATATCCACTTTATAGGTTAAAGTCATAAGTTGTGATTGCACAACCATTCTTCATAAGAGTTTAATCACTCTTCAACTAACTTTCGTTCTGGTGTCTTGGTATCAAATCGCGTAAGACACAAGATTCTACTGGCCAAATAGAATCTAGCACATTGGTTAACCTGGCGCCGCAGTCAACTCATGTGCTTGGATCGGATCGAGCTATTGAGTATTGGGCCTGCATACTCGCTCATCCGTATCCTTTGCGTACCGCCCCATGGCCCCGTCCTTAGAGTTAATGACTAATAGGCTTAACTCTTTGTATGTCTGCACCACAGTTCCCGTTCGTTCCGTGCCGTGGCCGGATACGTATTGCACAACAGTAGATACCATCACCTGACGTATCTAACACACCACTATTGTAACTCGTCGTCGAAGGACCTTTCAAGTGCCTGATGGCCAGGGGAGCTCTTACACGGCACGGAGACACAGTGATGCTCGCCCATCACAGTGTACAACGATCGAGTTTGCTTAAGTGTCTGGGTACCTACACACCAGACACAATGCAATGGCCACGGATCCACACAAGGCACATCACATGCAGAAAGCTTCACCAGATTATGACACATACCACACTCTTGTAACTCGTCGTCGAAGGGGCGTTCAAAGTGCCTTACGGCTAGGGGAGATCTAGCACGGCACGGAGACACAGTGATGGTTGCCCATCAAAGTGTACAACGATCGAGTTTGCTTTCCGCGCAAGCGTTCTAAGTGTCTGGGTACCTACACACCAGACACAATGCAATGGCCACGGATCCACACAAGGCACATCACATGCAGAAAGCTTCACCAGATTCTGACACATACCACACTCTTGTAACTCGTCGTCGAAGGGGCGTTCAAAGTGCCTTACGGCTAGGGGGGATCTAGCACGGCACGGAGACACAGTGATGGTCACCCATCAAAGTGTACAACGATCGAGTTTGCTTTCCGCGCAAGCGTTCTAAGTGTCTGGGTATCTAAGCACCAGACACAATGCAATGGCCACGGATCCACACAAGGCACATCACATGCAGAAAGCTTCACCAGATTCTGACACATACCACACACATGCAACTCGTCGTCGAAGGGGCGTTCAAGTGCCTTACGGCTAGGGGAGATCTAGCTCGGCACGGGGACACAGTGATGGTCACCCATCAAAGTGTACAACGAACGAGTTGGCTTTCAACAAATTCTGACACATAGCAAGCGAGCGACCGAGCTACACCGAAGGCAGCCCATGGTTGGTCACTCGCGGACGATCATCAGTAATGATCCTTCCGCAGGTTCACCTACGGAAACCTTGTTACGACTTTTACTTCCTCTAAATCATCAAGTTCGGTCAACTTCAGCCATGCCAGCTGCAGCTCACGAAGGAACCGCGGAAGGTAAGCCTCCAGAAACCTCACTAAATAATCCATCGGTAGTAGCGACGGGCGGTGTGTACAAAGGGCAGGGACGTAATCAGCACTAGCTAATGACTAGTGCTTACTAGAAATTCCAGGTTCATGGGGACCGTTGCAGTCCCCAATCCCGACTAGATGGGCATTTTAGTGATTTCCCGTTCCTCTCGGAATGGGGGCGCCTATTGGCGAGAACACGCTGCGACCCACATTGTAGCACGCGTGCAGCCCAGAACATCTAAGGGCATCACGGACCTGTTATCGCTCATTCTCAGCTTGCTAAACACAAGTTGTCCCGCTAAGCAGGGCAAACGTAGCCGACGACCGCCCGTGAAGGCGCCGCCCGGCTGTAACGTCAGGTGCGCCCGGAGGCGCACTGCTGACAGCGTTCTAGTTAGCATGTTTGAGTCACGTTCGTTATCGGAATTAACCAGACAAATCATTCCACGAACTAAGAACGGCCATGCACCACTACCCTTAAATTTGAGAAAGAGCTATCAATCTGTCTTACCTCGATAAGTTTGGACCTGGTAAATTTTCCCGTGTTGAGTCAAATTAAGCCGCAAGCTCCACTTCTTGTGGTGCCCTTCCGTCAATTCCTTTAAGTTTCAACTTTGCAACCATACTTCCCCCGGAACCCGATTTTGGTTTCCCGGAAGCGACTGAGAGCACCGAATAGGGGTAGCGTCTCCCAATTGCTAATTGGCATCGTTTACGGTTAGAACTAGGGCGGTATCTAATCGCCTTCGATCCTCTAACTTTCGTTCTTGATTAAAGAAAGCATCCATGGCAAACGCTTTCGCTTCAGTTGGTCCTACGACGGTCTACGAATTTCACCTCTCGCGCCGTAATACCAATGCCCCCAACTACTTCTGTTAATCATTACCTCTAGGTTTCTGACAAACCAACGAAATCGTATAAACCGAGGTCATATTCCATTATTCCATGCAAGATTATTCTCGGCCAACGCCAACCCCACGGGGGGGCCGGACGCTTTGTCTTAGCCTGCTTTGAGCACTCTAATTTGTTCAAGGTAAATGTGAGTATCTTGAGCACCATGAGGAGCCCGTGCCGGAGTTAACCGGTAGCACGGTACTCGTTCACAGAGTAACGCCCAAGTACACCATTGTGAGTCGCAGCCGTGAGCGCGCGCACGAACGGCCCCGGCGTGTAACCGGGCGCCCGTGGCGGTCACGTGTCTGGACGGGCAATCAACTTCGAACGTTTTAACCGCAACAACTTTAATATACGCTAGTGGAGCTGGAATTACCGCGGCTGCTGGCACCAGACTTGCCCTCCACTTGATCCTTGTTGAAGGATTTATACTCAACTCATTCCAATTATGGACCATCGTTAGAGAGGTCCATATTGTTATTTCTCGTCACTACCTCCCCGTACTGGGATTGGGTAATTTACGCGCCTGCTGCCTTCCTTGGATGTGGTAGCCATTTCTCAGGCTCCCTCTCCGGAATCGAACCCTGATTCCCCGTTACCCGTCGCAACCATGGTAGTCCTCTACACTACCATCAATGGTTGATAGGGCAGACATTTGAAAGATCTGTCGTCAGTCGACAAGCGACCATACGATCTGCGTCCTTATCCAGACTTCAACTCAAGCCGCCCGGAGGCGATTGGTTTAACTAATAAGTGCACCAGTTCAGCTACCCGCGAGGGCAACAGTCCCGGCATGTTGCATGTATTAGCTCTGGATTTTCCACAGTTATCCAAGTAACTAGTGGTAGGATGATCTTGTGAATTATAGCTGTTATACTGAGCCTTATGCGGTTTCACATTCATTTATGTTTGTACTTAGACATGCATGGCTTAACCTTTGAGACAAGCGTATATTACTGGTAGGATCAACCAGAATTCGTTCCACTACAGACACACACTCGCTTAGTGGGAAATAAATTTCCACACAACTCTCTCTCTCTAGAACCATATGGAATGGCTCTTTGGTGTTGGGTAAGGCACCAATTTGTTGGGGTGTAACGGTCACCACCAACTTTAAGTTTGTTAGGGCACAACGGAAACCACTAACTAAACTTTAGGAAACTAAATTTCCTCACACATTATCTCTCACCATATTAGCACTAGGTGCTATCCACGATTGTACAACGTTTCAACTCTTGAATCGACCGTAGGGCCGCGGAATTGCTTCCGGGCCCCTATTCTCGCTATTAATTGTTCATCTCTTTCAATACATCGAGTTCGTTCCATTGGGTAGTTCGCATGGCGAACGTTTTGATGCAGCCCCCTGGGGGACCACGGCACTTTACACCGGGTATGGTGTATGCGCAACCTACAGATAACAATAAACCCCTTATGCGTGTGTAAACCGATGTTGGGCTGCTCAACATCTTTCATGGTTACATCACTTGCACCAGAACCCACGGTGCCGATTTGGTAATATGTTGTACATTTACTCTCAAGATGTACGCTTCGGCCCCTTATTCAGGGGCTCAAGCTATTACCAGCAAGAACAATCCTCATCCAGACTTGAACTCGAAACACCCGGAGGCGAACGGTTTAACTAATAAGTGCACCAGTCTTGAATCCATGCGTCGGTGGAAACAATGCCGGCGTGTTGCATGTATTAGCTCTGAACTTAGCGAGTGATTGCCTTGCAGCTGTCATACTGAGCGTAGAGCGTGATTATCGCTCACTTGAACCATGTTGAATGGCTCTTTGGTGTAGGGTAAGGCACCAATTTGTTGGGGCGTAACGGTCACCACCAACTTAAGACTTGCTTATAGGTATTTCAACGTTTTCAACTCTTAAATCGACCGTGTTTCATTATCATCTCTTCTTCTTATTAAATGCATCGAGTTCGTTCCATTGGGTAGTTCGCGTGGCGAACGGTTTGATGCAGCCCCCCGGGGGGGACCACGGCACTTTACACCGGGCATGGTGTATGCGCAACCTACAGATCACCAATATATTTGTGATCGATAATGCACACTTCTTACACGACTGACCAGTCGACAGCGCTGCCTTCCTATTATGCGTGTGTAAACCGATGTTGGGCTGCTCAACATCTTTCACGGTTACATCACTTGCACCCGAACCCATGGTGCCGATTTGGTAATATGTTGTACATGGTCTCAAGATGTACGCTTCGACCCCTTATTCAGGGGCTCAAGCTATTACCAGCAAGATCAATCCTCATCCAGACTTGAACTCGAAACACCCGGAGGCGAACGGTTTAACTAATAAGTGCACCAGTCTTGAATCCATGCGTCGGTGGAAACAATGCCGGCATGTTGCATGTATTAGCTCTGAACATAGCGAGTGATTGCCTTGTAGCTGTCGAACTGAGCGTAGAATGTGATTATCGCTCACTTGAAAGGGTCAAGCCCTTTCGAGTCGTCCGGTTTTTACGCCAGACGACTCGGTTCACCATCTTTCGGGATACAAGTTGACTAAGTGGTACCACTACACTAATCAACTTTCGATTTGGTAATCCTCATCCAGCTTCCTTTCTGGAGGTCCCGAGGATTACCAATTGGGCTGTCATACTGAGCTCATATATTGGAGATCGATAATGCACACTTCTTACACGACTGACCAGTCGACAGCGCTGCCTTCCTATTATGCGTGTGTAAACCGATGTTGGGCTGCTCAACATCTTTCACGGTTACATCACTTGCACCAGAACCCACGGTGCCGATTTGGTAATATGTTGTACATTTACTCAAGATGTACGCTTCGGCCCCTTATTCAGGGGCTCAAGCTATTACCAGCAAGAACAATCCTCATCCAGACTTGAACTCGAAACACCCGCAGGCGAACGGTTTAACTAATAAGTGCACCAGTCTTGAATCCATGCGTCGGTGGAAACAATGCCGGCGTGTTGCATGTATTAGCTCTGAACTTAGCGAGTGATTGCCTTGCAGCTGTCATACTGAGCGTAGAGCGTGATTATCGCTCACTTGAACCATGTTGAATGGCTCTTTGGTGTAGGGTAAGGCACCAATTTGTTGGGGCGTAACGGTCACCACCAACTTAAGACTTGCTTATAGGTATTTCAACGTTTTCAACTCTTAAATCGACCGTGTTTCATTATCATCTCTTCTTCTTATTAAATGCATCGAGTTCGTTCCATTGGGTAGTTCGCGTGGCGAACGGTTTGATGCAGCCCCCCGGGGGGGACCACGGCACTTTACACCGGGCATGGTGTATGCGCAACAT
>NW_026045121.1:2500-5000 GCF_943734845.2 Anopheles funestus
TACGACGGATACGGTCAACGAATTCTTGGACATCAAAGAGGTTTTCGATTGAATTTCCCCATGTTTCACAACGTACTCTTAGCGGTATCCTACGATACGTCTCACTCTATTTGTGTGTGTGCGCGTTTACGTGCGTGCGATTTATGCGGTTCACCCCTTTACTTTCAGCGCCCTGCGGTCCCAACAAAGGTCCCGAGCACGCCATTATGCACAGTGTGGAAGCGTGTTTCCCCCACGACACTAGACGGGCTGCTCGCCATAGTGTTCTATTGTGGCACGCTCCACCCTGAAGTTTGGTTTGTTGTATATCAAGGAATTGATAGGCACTCAAGAATGTGTGCATCGGCCGGGTTTAATCGTCCGACGCGCAATATGCGTTCAACTTATCGGTGTTCATGTGTCCTGCAGTTCACATTGTGACGCGCATTTAGCTGCGGTCTTCATCGATCCATGAGCCGAGTGATCCCCTGCCTAGGGTTTTATAGTAAGGTTCCCAATGTAACACAATCCCGGTGGTACGTCCAAAGACTAACTTTCTGACTAAGTTGTCTTTATTACCCAATAGTCCCAGGCCTTGTGACTTGTGGCTCATGTCTACGCCCATGGCCACCGATGCGCTAAGATAGTTTTGAAGTCACTTTGAAGGCCCAGGAACAACTCTCTTAGCACATCGGTTAACCTGGCGCCGCAGTCAACTCATGTGCTTGGATCGGATCGAGCTATTGAGTATTGGGCCTGCATACTCGCTCATCCGTATCCTTTGCGTACCGCCCCATGGCCCTTGTATGTCTGCACCACAGTTCCTGTTCGTTCCGTGCCTATGGCCGGATACGTATTGCACATCGGTATACCTGTCGCTACTCAGGCAACTCGTGTGCGTGGATTGGATCGAGAACATGGTGTGTGCCCCATGTTATAATTGATAGTCCATATCCACTTTATAGGTTAAAGTCATAAGTTGTGATTGCACAACCATTCTTCATAAGAGTTTAATCACTCTTCAACTAACTTTCGTTCTGGTGTCTTGGTATCAAATCGCGTAAGACACAAGATTCTACTGGCCAAATAGAATCTAGCACATTGGTTAACCTGGCGCCGCAGTCAACTCATGTGCTTGGATCGGATCGAGCTATTGAGTATTGGGCCTGCATACTCGCTCATCCGTATCCTTTGCGTACCGCCCCATGGCCCCGTCCTTAGAGTTAATGACTAGTAGGCTTAACTCTTTGTATGTCTGCACCACAGTTCCCGTTCGTTCCGTGCCGTGGCCGGATACGTATTGCACATCGGTATACCTGTCGCTACTCAGGCAACTCGTGTGCGTGGATTGGATCGAGCTCATGGGGTGTGTAGAGATTCCATGTTTATAATTGCAAGTCCATATCCACTTTATAGGTTAAAGTCATAAGTTGTGATTGCACAACCATACTTCATAAGAGTTTAATAACTCTTCAACTAACTTTCGTTCTGGTGTCTTGGTATCAAATCGCATAAGACACAAGATTCTACTGGCCAAATAGAATCTAGCACATTGGTTAACCTGGCGCCGCAGTCAAACTCATGTGCTTGGATCGGATCGAGCTATTGAGTATTGGGCCTGCATACTCGCTCATCCGTATCCTTTGCGTACCGCCCCATGGCCCCCGTCCTTAGAGTTAATGACTAATAGGCTTAACTCTTTGTATGTCTGCACCACAGTTCCCGTTCGTTCCGTGCCGTGGCCGGATACGTATTGCACAACAGTAGATACCATCACCTGACGTATCTAACACACCACTATTGTAACTCGTCGTCGAAGGACCTTTCAAGTGCCTGATGGCCAGGGGAGCTCTTACACGGCACGGAGACACAGTGATGCTCGCCCATCACAGTGTACAACGATCGAGTTTGCTTAAGTGTCTGGGTACCTGCACACCAGACACAATGCAATGGCCACGGATCCACACAAGGCACATCACATGCAGAAAGCTGCACCAGATTATGACACATACCACACTCTTGTAACTCGTCGTCGAAGGGGCGTTCAAAAGTGCCTTACGGCTAGGGGAGATCTAGCACGGCACGGAGACACAGTGATGGTTGCCCATCAAAGTGTACAACGATCGAGTTTGCTTTCCGCGCAAGCGTTCTAAGTGTCTGGGTACCTACACACCAGACACAATGCAATGGCCACGGATCCACACAAGGCACATCACATGCAGAAAGCTTCACCAGATTCTGACACATACCACACTCTTGTAACTCGTCGTCGAAGGGGGCGTTCAAAGTGCCTTACGGCTAGGGGGGATCTAGCACGGCACGGAGACACAGTGATGGTCACCCATCAAAGTGTACAACGATCGAGTTTGCTTTCCGCGCAAGCGTTCTAAGTGTCTGGGTATCTAAGCACCAGACACAATGCAATGGCCACGGATCCACACAAGGCACATCACATGCAGAAAGCTTCACCAGATTCTGACACATACCACACACATGCAACTCGTCGTCGAAGGGGCGTTCA
>NW_026045121.1:7500-17500 GCF_943734845.2 Anopheles funestus
TTCAATACATCGAGTTCGTTCCATTGGGTAGTTCGCATGGCGAACGTTTTGATGCAGCCCCCTGGGGGACCACGGCACTTTACACCGGGTATGGTGTATGCGCAACCTACAGATAACAATAAACCCCTTATGCGTGTGTAAACCGATGTTGGGCTGCTCAACATCTTTCATGGTTACATCACTTGCACCAGAACCCACGGTGCCGATTTGGTAATATGTTGTACATTTACTCTCAAGATGTACGCTTCGGCCCCTTATTCAGGGGCTCAAGCTATTACCAGCAAGAACAATCCTCATCCAGACTTGAACTCGAAACACCCGGAGGCGAACGGTTTAACTAATAAGTGCACCAGTCTTGAATCCATGCGTCGGTGGAAACAATGCCGGCATGTTGCATGTATTAGCTCTGAACATAGCGAGTGATTGCCTTGTAGCTGTCGAACTGAGCGTAGAATGTGATTATCGCTCACTTGAACCATGTTGAATGGCTCTTTGGTGTAGGGTAAGGCACCAATTTGTTGGGGCACAACGAAACCACCAACTTAAGACTTGCTTATAGGCATTTCAACGTTTTCAACTCTTAAATCGACCGTGTTTCATTATCATCTCTTCTTCTTATTAAATGCATCGAGTTCGTTCCATTGGGTAGTTCGCGTGGCGAACGGTTTGATGCAGCCCCCCGGGGGGGACCACGGCACTTTACACCGGGCATGGTGTATGCGCAACCTACAGATCACCAATATATTTGTGATCGATAATGCACACTTCTTACACGACTGACCAGTCGACAGCGCTGCCTTCCTATTATGCGTGTGTAAACCGATGTTGGGCTGCTCAACATCTTTCACGGTTACATCACTTGCACCCGAACCCATGGTGCCGATTTGGTAATATGTTGTACATGGTCTCAAGATGTACGCTTCGACCCCTTATTCAGGGGCTCAAGCTATTACCAGCAAGATCAATCCTCATCCAGACTTGAACTCGAAACACCCGGAGGCGAACGGTTTAACTAATAAGTGCACCAGTCTTGAATCCATGCGTCGGTGGAAACAATGCCGGCATGTTGCATGTATTAGCTCTGAACATAGCGAGTGATTGCCTTGTAGCTGTCGAACTGAGCGTAGAATGTGATTATCGCTCACTTGAAAGGGTCAAGCCCTTTCGAGTCGTCCGGTTTTTACGCCAGACGACTCGGTTCACCATCTTTCGGGAAGGGACCGTCTCGGTCGCAAGCTGCTCCGGTCCCCAAACAACCTGCGACAAATGATAGGAAATGCCGACATCAATACGTGTTCAGTTTGGTTTATCGCTCATAGGTCTTTTTGACCATCGATCCCTGATTATAACTCTCAATTAAACAGTCAGGAGAGTAAGGCATGCCCATCGATATCTCATCGACAGGCGATACCGCAAGAACGGCCAACGACACATCAGGTGATCGATTATTGCTACGACTTTTGCTTAATCGTTTCCACTCCTTAGAGAAAGAAACCCCCGGGGACCGTCTCGGTCGCAAGCTGCTCCGGTCCCTAAACAACCTGCGACAAATGATAGGAAATGCCGACATCAATATGTGTTCAGTTTGGTTTATCGCTCATTGGTCTGTTTGACCATCGATCCCTGATTAAACTCTCAGTAATCCAGTCGGGAGAGTAAGGCATGCCCATCGATATCTCATCGACAGGCGATACCGCTTGAACGGCCAACGACACATCAGAGGATCGTATCTTGCTACAACTTTTGCTTAATCGTTTCTTCTCCTTGGAGAAAGAAACCCCCGGGGACCGTCTCGGCCGCAAGCTGCTCCGGTCCCTAAACAACCTGCGGCATCAAATGATAGGAAAAGCCGACATCAATACGTGTTCAGTTTGGTTTATCGCTCATTGGTCTTGTTTGACCATCGATCCCTGATTAATACTCTCAATTAGAAGGTCGGTAGAGTAAGGCATGCCCATCGATATCTCATCGACAGGCGATACCGCATGAACGGCCAACGACACATCAGAGGATCGTATCTTGCTACAACTCTTGCTTAATAGTTTCCACTCCTTGGAGAAAGAAACCCCCGGGGACCGTCTCGGCCGCAAGTTGCTCCGGTCCCTAAACAACCTGCGGCATCAAATGATAGGAAAAGCCGACATCAATACGTGTTCAGTTTGGTTTATCGCTCATAGGTCTGTTTGACCATCGATCCTAGAATTCAACTTTCGAGTAAGGCATGCCCGTCGATATCTCATCGATAGGCGATACCGGTAGAACGGCCAACGACACACATCTAGGATCGCATTTACTCTTCCTTGGATGGATAACCAATACCCTAGGACCGTTTCATCGCGAGCTGGTCCGGTCCTCAAACAACTCGCGAACCACCGATAGGATGATATTAGGAATGGCCGACTTTCATCCTTTAACTCTCAGTTCTGCTTACCAAAACATAGGTACTTGGACCTTAAAGACCACTATATGTTCCCCGATCGGGGGCAATCGGAACGTCTATCCATCATCAACATCGTTTCACTCATTCCGAACCACCAAATTGGACAGACAGTACCATATTCACCAACCGATTGCTTCAACTTCGCAAACTGTATGGTAAGTTCTACTAATTTCACATCTTACCATCGACTAATAGTGCATAAATCCACTTGGAAATCACTTTTCCTTGGTCCTCGGACCTTCTACGACAACGTCCAACAAATATCCGAAGTCGTTTCCCAACTTAGACCAAGCATTTCGTATCTTTACTTCTAATCGATTTTTTCTCTCATAATTGACGATCAAAATCTAAAAACCACATTTTGAGCCAGAAGCAGTCGTCCGATCGTCCTGGGGGTAGTCTCAATCGATTTAGAAGGGCCCAATTCATAAAGATACGTACTCAGTCAAATTCATGCTTCTGGCTCACCTACCCCCTATATAGAAAACGAAAGCGTACAGGCGTGGAAAACGTGCCATTTTTCTCCATCACGGACTTTTTTTTTCTCGTTGCACCGACTCTAGTAAAAAAGTGAAATTTTTTACTAGTTACCAACTTTTGCAAATTATCATCGGATATCACTTTTCATGGTCTATAGTAAGTTCTTATCACGTTTTAGTAGTTTTTGAAAAAAAAATTTTTTTGAACTTTTCAAAATTTTTCAAAACAAAGTTTTTGTAGGCGGTTTTGTGTATGGAGGGTTACTAGTCTCGGGGTCACTGTTTGACCAAAAAACCACTATATATCATTCGAAAGGTAATTTCAAGGGCTACAAAAAATTGTTCTACGGCACCCCCCTCCGACGTCTAGTATTCGAGTTATTGGCCAAAAACCATCACTTGAGCGATTTTTCGTTCAGGGTACCCGACTCTAGTAAAAAAGTGAAATTTTTCTCGATTGACCAAGTGTTGCAAATGACCATCGGATTTCACTTTTTATGGTCTATAGTGAGTTCTGATCACGATTTGGTACTTTTTGAAAAAATTTTTTTGACGCACTTTTCAAAATTTTGCAAAACCAAAACTTTTTAGGCGGTTTTGTGTATGGAGGGTTACTAGTCTCGGGGTCACTGTTTGACCAAAAAACCACTATATATCATTCGAAAGGTAATTTCAAGGGCTACAAAAAATTGTTCTACGGCACCCCCCTCCGACGTCTAGTATTCGAGTTATTGGCCAAAAACCGCAACTATAGCGGTTTTTCGTACAGGGTACCCGACTCTAGTAAAATGATGCGATTTTTACTAGTCTAGGAACTTTTTGGTCAAAAAATCAAGTATATGTCATTCGATAGATAATTTCAAGGGCTACCAAAAATTGTTCCACGACACCCCCCTGCGACGTCTAGTATTCGAGTTATTAGCCAAAAACCGCAACTTAAGCGGTTTTTCGTCCAGGGTACCCGACTCTAGTAAAATGATGCGATTTTTACTAGTCTAGGGAACTTTTTGGCCAAAAATCAAGTATATGTCATTCGATAGATAATTTCAAGGGCTACCAAAAATTGTTCCACGACACCCCCCTCCGACGTCTAGTATTAGAGTTATTAGCCAAAAACCGCAACTATAGCGGTTTTTCGTCCAGGGTACCCGACTCTAGTAAAATGATGCGATTTTTACTAGTCTAGGGAACTTTTTGGCCAAAAATCAAGTATATGTCATTCGATAGATAATTTCAAGGGCTACCAAAAATTGTTCCACGACACCCCCCTGCGACGTCTAGTATTCGAGTTATTAGCCAAAAACCGCAATTATAGCGGTTTTTCGTCCAGGGTACCCGACTCTAGTAAAATGATGCGATTTTTACTAGTCTAGGGAACTTTTTGGCCAAAAATCAAGTATATGTCATTCGATAGATAATTTCAAGGGCTACCAAAAATTGTTCCACGACACCCCCCTGCGACGTCTAGTATTCGAGTTATTAGCCAAAAACCGCAATTATAGCGGTTTTTCGTCCAGGGTACCCGACTCTAGTAAAATGATGCGATTTTTACTAGTCTAGGGAACTTTTTGGCCAAAAATCAAGTATATGTCATTCGATAGATAATTTCAAGGGCTACCAAAAATTGTTCCATGACACCCCCCTGCGACGTCTAGTATTCGAGTTATGGGCCAAAAACCATTCATACTTGAGCATTTTGCTCATTTTGCCTGTACGGGTACCGGGGACTAGTAAAATCAGGCCAATTTTACTAGAGTAGGGGTCCTTTTTGGTCAAAAAAACAACTTTTGCTCGTTCGATAGGGAATCGATAGGGCAACAAAAAATCGTTCTACGACCCCCCCTTCCGATGTCTAGTATTCGAGTTATGGGCCAAAAACAGTTTATAGCTAATTTTTCACTCGATTTTTCACCAAGTATCGCACATTACTCCGGTTCTATACATTGGATCGTCAATCTTTAAGATTTTATGGGTAGTTCCAACTGTTTGCTACATTTCATCCATACATCACCAACCGATTCAATGTCTGTGCTAGAAGTTATTAGAGGAATAAAAAAATTTACCCTTGGCTTTGGACCGTACAATTTTACCCATTTTTGGCCCATATTTGCCCCATAGCTCCGCCGGTATCCAAGATATGGCCACACTTTGTTCTGGCCATGGGTAGATGGCACTTGTGGCTAGATTTCTTCCATGCACCACTAATCGCTACCATGTCTGTGGCCGGAGCTATTCACGAAAGCGTCTCGCGCACTTGGTCGGATTTTTGGTCCAACTTGCACCATTTTTGGCCCGTATTTGCACCATAGCTCCGCCGGTATCCAAGATATGGCCACACTTTCTTCTGGCCATGGGTAGATGGCACTTGTGGCTAGATTTCTTCCATGCACCACTAATCGCTACCATGTCTGTGGCCGGAGCTATTCGACGAACAACCATCGCATTTACCTAGGTACTTTTTCGGATTTTTGGTCCAACTTGCACCATTTTTGGCCCATATTTGCCCCATAGCTCCGCCGGTATCCAAGATATGGCCACACTTTCTTCTGGCCATGGGTAGATGGCACTTGTGGCTAGATTTCTTCCATGCACCACTAATCGCTACCATGTCTGTGGCCGGAGCTATTCACGAAAGCGCCTCGCGCACTTGGTCGGATTTTTGGTCCAACTTGCACCATTTTTGGCCCATATTTGCCCCATAGCTCCGCCGGTATCCAAGATATGGCCACACTTTCTTCTGGCCATGGGTAGATGGCACTTGTGGCTAGATTTCTTCCATGCACCACTAATCGCTACCATGTCTGTGGCCGGAGCTATTCACGAAAGCGCCTCGCGCACTTGGTCGGATTTTTGGTCCAACTTCACCATTTTTGGCCCATATTTGCCCCATAGCTCCGCCGGTATCCAAGATAGCGCCACACTTTCTTCTGGCCATGGGTAGATGGCACTTGTGGCTAGATTTCTTCCATGCACCACTAATCGCTGCCATGTCTCTGGCCGGAGCTATTCGACGAACAACCATCGCATTTACCTAGGTACTTTTTCGGATTTTTGGTCCAACTTGCACCATTTTTGGCCCATATTTGCCCCATAGCTCCGCCGGTATCCAAGATATGGCCACACTTTGTTCTGGCCATGGGTAGATGGCACTTGTGGCTAGATTTCTTCCATGCACCACTAATCGCTGCCATGTCTCTGGCCGGAGCTATTCGACGAACAACCATCGCATTTACCTAGGTACTTTTTCGGATTTTTGGTCCAACTTGCACCATTTTTGGCCCATATTTGCCCCATAGCTCCGCCGGTATCCAAGATATGGCCACACTTTCTTCTGGCCATGGGTAGATGGCACTTGTGGCTAGATTTCTTCCATGCACCACTAATCGCTACCATGTCTGTGGCCGGAGCTATTCGACGAACAACCATCGCATTTACCTAGGTACTTTTTCGGATTTTTGGTCCAACTTGCACCATTTTTGGCCCATATTTGCCCCATAGCTCCGCCGGTATCCAAGATATGGCCACACTTTCTTCTGGCCATGGGTAGATGGCACTTGTGGCTAGATTTCTTCCATGCACCACTAATCGCTACCATGTCTGTGGCCGGAGCTATTCGACGAACAACCATCGCATTCACCTTCTCGTTGCACTTCTTCGGGAATTTGGTGCAACCAAGTTTTCACTATAACTTGGTCATTTTCCGTCCATCGGACATGCGGTTTTGGGTGTCGATACTTGACACCGCGCGCTACAATATGTTCCTCCACGACCATGTGGTCCGATGCTTCCAACAGGAGCTATTCGAGGAGTACCGATTTTTCACCATTAAAAATGCTCGTTTTTGCACCAACTTTTGCCTTTAACTCAGGCTGTATCGATCGGATCTTCAATCTTGAAAAAGTTTTGGATAGGTGGCACCAAATGCTACATTTCGTTCTTCCACGTCCACTTTGTCCGATGTCTAGCAAAAAAGTTATTCGCGAACCAAGTCCAGAACCCATGCAATGGCTGCCCTCATTGCATACATCACGGCGGTTAACTCTCGTTACTCTATACCGTGGACTTGGTACTTTTTCAGGCATTCGTTGCTACTTCTTGGTTCATGATATTCGTTTACGGTCTTCACTAGGGCATTTGGTGCTCCTTATCGGTTCATGATAATCGTTTACGGTCTTCACTAGGGCATTTGGTGCTCCTTATCGGTTCATGATATTCGTTTACGGTCTTCACTAGGGCATTTGGTGCTCCTTATCGGTTCATGATATTCGTTTACGGTCTTCACTAGGGCATTTGGTGCTCCTTATCGGTTCATGATATTCGTTTACGGTCTTCACTAGGGCATTTGGTGCTCCTTATCGGTTCATGATATTCGTTTACGGTCTTCACTAGGGCATTTGGTGCTCCTTCTCGGTTCATGATATTCGTTTACGGTCTTCACTAGGGCATTTGGTGCTCCTTATCGGTTCATGATATTCGTTTACGGTCTTCACTAGGGCATTTGGTGCTCCTTCTCGGTTCATGATATTCGTTTACGGTCTTCACTAGGGCATTTGGTACTGGGCTTCCCACTTTCTACTGATCGATCCATACTCACTTGCGTGCACCTAGCCTAGGAAGGTTTCCTATGGCTTCCCATCTTTCTACTGATCGATCCATACTCACTTGCGTGCACCTAGCCTAGGAAGGTTTCCTTGGGCTTCCCATCTTTCTACTGATCGATCCATACTCACTTGCGTGCACCTAGCCTAGGAAGGTTTCCTATGGCTTCCCATCTTTCTACTGATCGATCCATACTCACTTGCGTGCACCTAGCCTAGGAAGGTTTCCTATGGCTTCCCATCTTTCTACTGATCGATCCATACTCACTTGCGTGCACCTAGCCTAGGAAGGTTTCCTATGGCTTCCCATCTTTCTACTGATCGATCCATACTCACTTGCGTGCACCTAGCCTAGGAAGGTTTCCTTGGGCTTCCCATCTTTCTACTGATCGATCCATACTCACTTGCGTGCACCTAGCCTAGGAAGGTTTCCTTGGGCTTCCCATCTTTCTACTGATCGATCCATACTCACTTGCGTGCACCTAGCCTAGGAAGGTTTCCTATGGCTTCCCATCTTTCTACTGATCGATCCATACTCACTTGCGTGCACCTAGCCTAGGAAGGTTTCCTATGGCTTCCCATCTTTCTACTGATCGATCCATACTCACTTGCGTGCACCTAGCCTAGGAAGGTTTCCTATGGCTTCCCATCTTTCTACTGATCGATCCATACTCACTTGCGTGCACCTACCCTAGGAAGGTTTCCTATGGCTTCCCATCTTTCTACTGATCGATCCATACTCACTTGCGTGCACCTAGCCTAGGAAGGTTTCCTATGGCTTCCCATCTTTCTACTGATCGATCCATACTCACTTGCGTGCACCTAGCCTAGGAAGGTTTCCTTGGGCTTCCCATCTTTCTACTGATCGATCCATACTCACTTGCGTGCACCTAGCCTAGGAAGGTTTCCTATGGCTTCCCATCTTTCTACTGATCGATCCATACTCACTTGCGTGCACCTAGCCTAGGAAGGTTTCCTTGGGCTTCCCATCTTTCTACTGATCGATCCATACTCACTTGCGTGCACCTAGCCTAGGAAGGTTTCCTATGGCTTCCCATCTTTCTACTGATCGATCCATACTCACTTGCGTGCACCTAGCCTAGGAAGGTTTCCTTGGGCTTCCCATCTTTCTACTGATCGATCCATACTCACTTGCGTGCACCTAGCCTAGGAAGGTTTCCTTGGGCTTCCCATCTTTCTACTGATCGATCCATACTCACTTGCGTGCACCTAGCCTAGGAAGGTTTCCTATGGCTTCCCATCTTTCTACTGATCGATCCATACTCACTTGCGTGCACCTAGCCTAGGAAGGTTTCCTTGGGCTTCCCATCTTTCTACTGATCGATCCATACTCACTTGCGTGCACCTAGCCTAGGAAGGTTTCCCTTTGGTACCGACTTCCATCTACGCACTCGATATAACCTAGGTACTTGGTACCGATGATGGTTAACACTCAAGCATTTCTTGCATCCTGCGTGCAAGGTACCAATTTTCACTTCTTAGGTACGTTTATGGGCCCGCATTAATCCAATATCGCTCCGATGGCCTTTCGCATTATTTCATCCGATAGCCCTTGCCAAAAGCTACCAAAAGTTCCTCCACGGCCATGTGCTCCGACGCTTAGTTTAGGAAATATTCGAAAAAATTCAAAATAGGAAGCATTTTCTTATTGGAAAATCACCTTAAATCGATGGCCATTTTTTGGGCAAAAACTTTAACGTCTTCCCGACTTTGCGGGAATTGCGAATTTTAGGCACCCAGAGAAAATCTTTTACTTTAAGGGGGCGGCCGCGAAGTTGCCCGAAGTCTCGGACACAAAAATTCTCAAGTTCCCCACTCTAGTAAATCGCCCTATGAGTATCTCCTGGCCCGCGAGCTCTGCGAGCGGGCCAGCTTCGGCGATTTTTGCCTTTTCGCCTAGGCGGTTCTTCTACGAAATTGGTCCACAGCTTTTGCTCAGAAAGCTAGCATTTGTTGCAACAGTTAGGTGCTTGGTACCACATTTTGGTATCCATTTGGGCATTTGTTGCAACTACTCGGTACTTTGGCCCACATTTCGCTCTACTCGGGCCTCTATGGTGCTACTTGTCGGTACTTTTGGCCAACTTAGGCCAATTGGGTGCAACTTGTGGGTACTCTGTGGGTACTTTAGGGCATATTGTGTCTTTCGGGTGAACCTTCGCGATACTTCATGGGTACTGATGGCCAACTTAGGAACATTCAGTGCAACCTTTGGGCCTAAGGAAATTTGTCCAACTCTTTGGACTTAGAAAATTTTCTGGACTTAGAAAATTTTCTGGACTTGTAAAAATTTTCAAATGTTCAATTTGGCCCACATTTCGCTCTACTCGGGCCTCTATGGTGCTACTTGGCGGTACTTTTGGCCAACTTAGGCCAATTGGGTGCTCTTTGTGGGTACTCTATCGGTACTTTTGGCCATGTTAGGCCCATTCGGTGCTATATGTGGGTGCTCTATCGGTACT
>NW_026045121.1:25000-29353 GCF_943734845.2 Anopheles funestus
CACAAGATTCTACTGGCCAAATAGAATCTAGCACATTGGTTAACCTGGCGCCGCAGTCAACTCATGTGCTTGGATCGGATCGAGCTATTGAGTATTGGGCCTGCATACTCGCTCATCCGTATCCTTTGCGTACCGCCCCATGGCCCCGTCCTTAGAGTTAATGACTAATAGGCTTAACTCTTTGTATGTCTGCACCACAGTTCCCGTTCGTTCCGTGCCGTGGCCGGATACGTATTGCACAACAGTAGATACCATCACCTGACGTATCTAACACACCACTATTGTAACTCGTCGTCGAAGGACCTTTCAAGTGCCTGATGGCCAGGGGAGCTCTTACACGGCACGGAGACACAGTGATGCTCGCCCATCACAGTGTACAACGATCGAGTTTGCTTAAGTGTCTGGGTACCTGCACACCAGACACAATGCAATGGCCACGGATCCACACAAGGCACATCACATGCAGAAAGCTTCACCAGATTATGACACATACCACACTCTTGTAACTCGTCGTCGAAGGGGCGTTCAAAGTGCCTTACGGCTAGGGGAGATCTAGCACGGCACGGAGACACAGTGATGGTTGCCCATCAAAGTGTACAACGATCGAGTTTGCTTTCCGCGCAAGCGTTCTAAGTGTCTGGGTACCTACACACCAGACACAATGCAATGGCCACGGATCCACACAAGGCACATCACATGCAGAAAGCTTCACCAGATTCTGACACATACCACACTCTTGTAACTCGTCGTCGAAGGGGCGTTCAAAGTGCCTTACGGCTAGGGGGGATCTAGCACGGCACGGAGACACAGTGATGGTCACCCATCAAAGTGTACAACGATCGAGTTTGCTTTCCGCGCAAGCGTTCTAAGTGTCTGGGTATCTAAGCACCAGACACAATGCAATGGCCACGGATCCACACAAGGCACATCACATGCAGAAAGCTTCACCAGATTCTGACACATACCACACACATGCAACTCGTCGTCGAAGGGGCGTTCAAGTGCCTTACGGCTAGGGGAGATCTAGCTCGGCACGGAGACACAGTGATGGTCACCCATCAAAGTGTACAACGAACGAGTTGGCTTTCAACAAATTCTGACACATAGCAAGCGAGCGACCGAGCTACACCGAAGGCAGCCCATGGTTGGTCACTCGCGGACGATCATCAGTAATGATCCTTCCGCAGGTTCACCTACGGAAACCTTGTTACGACTTTTACTTCCTCTAAATCATCAAGTTCGGTCAACTTCAGCCATGCCAGCTGCAGCTCACGAAGGAACCGCGGAAGGTAAGCCTCCAGAAACCTCACTAAATAATCCATCGGTAGTAGCGACGGGCGGTGTGTACAAAGGGCAGGGACGTAATCAGCACTAGCTAATGACTAGTGCTTACTAGAAATTCCAGGTTCATGGGGACCGTTGCAGTCCCCAATCCCGACTAGATGGGCATTTTAGTGATTTCCCGTTCCTCTCGGAATGGGGGCGCCTATTGGCGAGAACACGCTGCGACCCACAATTGTAGCACGCGTGCAGCCCAGAACATCTAAGGGCATCACGGACCTGTTATCGCTCATTCTCAGCTTGCTAAACACAAGTTGTCCGCTAAGCAGGGCAAACGTAGCCGACGACCGCCCGTGAAGGCGCCGCCCGGCTGTAACGTCAGGTGCGCCCGGAGGCGCACTGCTGACAGCGTTCTAGTTAGCATGTTTGAGTCACGTTCGTTATCGGAATTAACCAGACAAATCATTCCACGAACTAAGAACGGCCATGCACCACTACCCTTAAATTTGAGAAAGAGCTATCAATCTGTCTTACCTCGATAAGTTTGGACCTGGTAAATTTTTCCCGTGTTGAGTCAAATTAAGCCGCAAGCTCCACTTCTTGTGGTGCCCTTCCGTCAATTCCTTTAAGTTTCAACTTTGCAACCATACTTCCCCCGGAACCCGATTTTGGTTTCCCGGAAGCGACTGAGAGCACCGAATAGGGGTAGCGTCTCCCAATTGCTAATTGGCATCGTTTACGGTTAGAACTAGGGCGGTATCTAATCGCCTTCGATCCTCTAACTTTCGTTCTTGATTAAAGAAAGCATCCATGGCAAACGCTTTCGCTTCAGTTGGTCCTACGACGGTCTACGAATTTCACCTCTCGCGCCGTAATACCAATGCCCCCAACTACTTCTGTTAATCATTACCTCTAGGTTTCTGACAAACCAACGAAATCGTATAAACCGAGGTCATATTCCATTATTCCATGCAAGATTATTCTCGGCCAACGCCAACCCCACGGGGGGGCCGGACGCTTTGTCTTAGCCTGCTTTGAGCACTCTAATTTGTTCAAGGTAAATGTGAGTATCTTGAGCACCATGAGGAGCCCGTGCCGGAGTTAACCGGTAGCACGGTACTCGTTCACAGAGTAACGCCCAAGTACACCATTGTGAGTCGCAGCCGTGAGCGCGCGCACGAACGGCCCCGGCGTGTAACCGGGCGCCCGTGGCGGTCACGTGTCTGGACGGGCAATCAACTTCGAACGTTTTAAACCGCAACAACTTTAATATACGCTAGTGGAGCTGGAATTACCGCGGCTGCTGGCACCAGACTTGCCCTCCACTTGATCCTTGTTGAAGGATTTATACTCAACTCATTCCAATTATGGACCATCGTTAGAGAGGTCCATATTGTTATTTCTCGTCACTACCTCCCCGTACTGGGATTGGGTAATTTACGCGCCTGCTGCCTTCCTTGGATGTGGTAGCCATTTCTCAGGCTCCCTCTCCGGAATCGAACCCTGATTCCCCGTTACCCGTCGCAACCATGGTAGTCCTCTACACTACCATCAATAGTTGATAGGGCAGACATTTGAAAGATCTGTCGTCAGTCGACAAGCGACCATACGATCTGCGTCCTTATCCAGACTTCAACTCAAGCCGCCCGGAGGCGATTGGTTTAACTAATAAGTGCACCAGTTCAGCTACCCGCGAGGGCAAACAGTCCCGGCATGTTGCATGTATTAGCTCTGGATTTTCCACAGTTATCCAAGTAACTAGTGGTAGGATGATCTTGTGAATTATAGCTGTTATACTGAGCCTTATGCGGTTTCACATTCATTTATGTTTGTACTTAGACATGCATGGCTTAACCTTTGAGACAAGCGTATATTACTGGTAGGATCAACCAGAATTCGTTCCACTACAGACACACACTCGCTTAGTGGGAAATAAATTTCCACACAACTCTCTCTCTCTAGAACCATATGGAATGGCTCTTTGGTGTTGGGTAAGGCACCAATTTGTTGGGGTGTAACGGTCACCACCAACTTTAAGTTTGTTAGGGCACAACGGAAACCACTAACTAAACTTTAGGAAACTAAATTTCCTCACACATTATCTCTCACCATATTAGCACTAGGTGCTATCCACGATTGTACAACGTTTCAACTCTTGAATCGACCGTAGGGGCCGCGGAATTGCTTCCGGGCCCCTATTCTCGCTATTAATTGTTCATCTCTTTCAATACATCGAGTTCGTTCCATTGGGTAGTTCGCATGGCGAACGTTTTGATGCAGCCCCCTGGGGGACCACGGCACTTTACACCGGGTATGGTGTATGCGCAACCTACAGATAACAATAAACCCCTTATGCGTGTGTAAACCGATGTTGGGCTGCTCAACATCTTTCATGGTTACATCACTTGCACCAGAACCCACGGTGCCGATTTGGTAATATGTTGTACATTTACTCAAGATGTACGCTTCGGCCCCTTATTCAGGGGCTCAAGCTATTACCAGCAAGAACAATCCTCATCCAGACTTGAACTCGAAACACCCGGAGGCGAACGGTTTAACTAATAAGTGCACCAGTCTTGAATCCATGCGTCGGTGGAAACAATGCCGGCGTGTTGCATGTATTAGCTCTGAACTTAGCGAGTGATTGCCTTGCAGCTGTCATACTGAGCGTAGAGCGTGATTATCGCTCACTTGAACCATGTTGAATGGCTCTTTGGTGTAGGGTAAGGCACCAATTTGTTGGGGCGTAACGGTCACCACCAACTTAAGACTTGCTTATAGGTATTTCACGTTTTCAACTCTTAAATCGACCGTGTTTCATTATCATCTCTTCTTCTTATTAAATGCATAGAGTTCGTTCCATTGGGTAGTTCGCGTGGCGAACGGTTTGATGCAGCCCCCCCGGGGGGGACCACGGCACTTTACACCGGGCATGGTGTATGCGCAACCTACAGATCACCAATATATTTGTGATCGATAATGCACACTTCTTACACGACTGACCAGTCGACAGCGCTGCCTTCCTATTATGCGTGTGTAAACCGATGTTGGGCTGCTCAACATCTTTCACGG
>NW_026045122.1:0-17500 GCF_943734845.2 Anopheles funestus
AAAAAGCAAAATTTACCAAGCGTAGGATTGTTCACCCTTTCAAGGGAACGTGAGCTGGGTTTAGACCGTCGTGAGACAGGTTAGTTTTACCCTACTGGTGTGCATTGTTTGTCGCTATCTTAACGGAATTCCTGTGCAGTACGAGAGGAACCACAGGTACGGACCACTGGCTCAATACTAGTTCGAACGGACTATGGTATGACGCTACGTCCGCTGGATTATGCCTGAACGCCTCTAAGGTCGTATCCAATCCGAGCTGATAGCGCTTCTTATACCCATTAGGTGGTCGTAAGCTAGCGGGCCTAACAACCCTCCGAGAACCGTCCGTGCTGTCCATTGGCACACTGGCGTCTCATCCCCGCTTACTACTAGGCCGCAAAGGGCGGGTTCGCGCTGCACGTGTTAGTACCATACATGTTGGGAACACCGGTGGACGAGCTTGCCGACTGTGGATATCACTAGTTTCGACACCTACGACCGCCCGCAAACGACGGGACTACAGGCTGGGAGCTTCAAGTTGTAGAGATGCGTTCGCATCGATCCTCTCAGGCGACCCATGCTTGGTGGTTAGTGCTTGCGCGTGCGCGCCCCGTGTGTGCTGGAATTGGCCAACCAGTGCACATTGGTGGTGCGTACCGTGACTTGCACCATGTGACGAGAGTGTTGAAGAACACTGTGTGGTGACTCTATGCCTATGTGATGGGGTGCTTGTAACACACGACCGAACCGACGGCTCGTTGGATGGTCACGACAGTGTGGTGCAGGTGCGCCCATGTGTAACGAATACATTGAGTGCCGTTGGAGGTTAGCGGTTGGTTGGTTGCATGCTACAACTTCGCGTTGTACATGGGCTGGCCGCTGCGCTTCCTTCGGGTTGCCACTTGATGTTGATAGGGTTGATGTATTGTGTTCGTTGACTTTTGGTTCATTCCAAAAGTCTTCGGACTTAGATAATTTTACAAGTGTCGGCGCTCTCGGACCGAAAATAAGAAGACAACTAAGAAGAAAAAGAGAAAGAAGCTAATAGTGGAAAGTATTCTTCTTCAAAGAAGGAACAAAAATTTTACAAGTGTTGAAAAATTTCCTAAGTCCAAAAAATTTTCTAAGTCCAGAAAATTTTCTAAGTCCCACAAAATGGAACATGATGAAGAAGATACAGAAGTTGAAAATTTTTCTAAGTCCAAAAAATTTTCTAAGTCCAGAAAATTTTCTAAGTCCAAAGTGTTGGAACAATTTCCAAAGGCCCATAGGTTGCACTGAATTTTCCTAAGTTGGCCACAAGTACCCATGAGGTATCGAGAAGGTTCACCCGAAGGACATAATATGTCCCAAAGTACCGATAGAGTACCCACAAATAGCACCGCGTTGGCCTTAGTTGGCCAAAAGTACCGATAGAGTACCCACAAGTAGCACTGAGTTGGCCTAAGTTGGCCAAAAGTACCGATAGAGTACCCACAAGAAGCACTGAGTTGGCCTAAGTTGGCCAAAAGTACCGATAGAGTACCCACAAATAGCACCCAGTTGGCCTAAGTTGGCCAAAAGTACCGATAGAGCACCCACAAGTAGCACTGAGTTGGCCTAAGTTGGCCAAAAGTACCGATAGAGTACCCACAAATAGCACCCAATTGGCCTAAGATGGCCAAAAGTACCGATAGAGTACCCACAAGAAGCACTGAGTTGGCCTAAGTTGGCCAAAAGTACCGATAGAGTACCCACAAATAGCACCGAGTGGGCCTAACATGGCCAAAAGTACCGATAGAGCACCCACATATAGCACCGAATGGGCCTAACATGGCCAAAAGTACCGATAGAGCACCCAAAAGTAGCACCCAATTGGCCTATGTTGGCCAAAAGTACCGATAGAGTACCCACAAATAGCACCCAGTTGGCCTAAGTTGGCCAAAAGTACCGCCAAGTAGCACCATAGAGGCCCGAGTAGAGCGAAATGTGGGCCAAATTGAACATTTGAAAATTTTTACAAGTCCAGAAAATTTTCTAAGTCCAGAAAATTTTCTAAGTCCAAAGAGTTGGACAAATTTCCTTAGGCCCAAAGGTTGCACTGAATGTTCCTAAGTTGGCCATCAGTACCCATGAAGTATAGCGAAGGTTCACCCGAAAGACACAATACGCCCTAAAGTACCCACAGAGTACCCACAAGTTGCACCCAATTGGCCTAAGTTGGCCAGAAGTACCGACAAGTACCACCATAGAAGCCCGAGTAGAGCGAAATGTGGGCCAAAGTACCGAGTAGTTGCCACAAATACCCAAATGGATACCAAAATGTGGTACCAAGTACCTAACTGTTGCAACAAATGCTAGCTTTCTGAGCAAAAGCTGTGGACCAATTTCGTAGAAGAACCGCCTAGGCGAAAAGGCAAAAATCGCCGAAGCTGGCCCGCTCGCAGAGCTCGCGGGCCAGGAGATACTCATAGGGCGATTTACTAGAGTGGGGAACTTGAGAATTTTTGTGTCCGAGACTTTGGGCAACTTCGCGGCCGCCCCCTTAAAGTAAAAGATTTTCTCTGGGTGCCTAAAATTCGCAATTCCCGCAAAGTCGGGAAGACGTTAAAGTTTTTGCCCAAAAAATGGCCATCGATTTAAGGTGATTTTCCAATAAGAAAATTTTTCCTAAGATGAATTTTTTCGAATATTTCCTAAACTAAGCGTCGGAACACATGGCCGTGGAGGAACTTTTGGTAGCTTTTGGCAAGGGCTATCGGATGAAATAATGCGAAAGGCCATCGGAGCGATATTGGATAAATGCGGGCCCATAAACGTACCTAAGAAGTGAAAATTGGTACCTTGCACGCAGGATGCAAGAAATGCTTGAGTGTTAACCATCATCGGTACCAAGTACCTAGGTTATATCGAGCGCGTAGATGGAAGTCGGTACCAAAGGGAAACCTTCCTAGGCTAGGTGCACGCAAGTGAGTATGGATCGATCAGTAGAAAGATGGGAAGCCATAGGAAACCTTCCTAGGCTAGGTGCACGCAAGTGAGTATGGATCGATCAGTAGAAAGATGGGAAGCCATAGGAAACCTTCCTAGGCTAGGTGCACGCAAGTGAGTATGGATCGATCAGTAGAAAGATGGGAAGCCATAGGAAACCTTCCTAGGCTAGGTGCACGCAAGTGAGTATGGATCGATCAGTAGAAAGATGGGAAGCCATAGGAAACCTTCCTAGGCTAGGTGCACGCAAGTGAGTATGGATCGATCAGTAGAAAGATGGGAAGCCATAGGAAACCTTCCTAGGCTAGGTGCACGCAAGTGAGTATGGATCGATCAGTAGAAAGATGGGAAGCCATAGGAAACCTTCCTAGGCTAGGTGCACGCAAGTGAGTATGGATCGATCAGTAGAAAGATGGGAAGCCCAAGGAAACCTTCCTAGGCTAGGTGCACGCAAGTGAGTATGGATCGATCAGTAGAAAGATGGGAAGCCATAGGAAACCTTCCTAGGCTAGGTGCACGCAAGTGAGTATGGATCGATCAGTAGAAAGATGGGAAGCCCAAGGAAACCTTCCTAGGCTAGGTGCACGCAAGTGAGTATGGATCGATCAGTAGAAAGATGGGAAGCCATAGGAAACCTTCCTAGGCTAGGTGCACGCAAGTGAGTATGGATCGATCAGTAGAAAGATGGGAAGCCATAGGAAACCTTCCTAGGCTAGGTGCACGCAAGTGAGTATGGATCGATCAGTAGAAATATGGGAAGCCATAGGAAACCTTCCTAGGCTAGGTGCACGCAAGTGAGTATGGATCGATCAGTAGAAAGATGGGAAGCCATAGGAAACCTTCCTAGGCTAGGTGCACGCAAGTGAGTATGGATCGATCAGTAGAAAGATGGGAAGCCCAAGGAAACCTTCCTAGGCTAGGTGCACGCAAGTGAGTATGGATCGATCAGTAGAAAGATGGGAAGCCCAAGGAAACCTTCCTAGGCTAGGTGCACGCAAGTGAGTATGGATCGATCAGTAGAAAGATGGGAAGCCCAAGGAAACCTTCCTAGGCTAGGTGCACGCAAGTGAGTATGGATCGATCAGTAGAAAGATGGGAAGCCCAAGGAAACCTTCCTAGGCTAGGTGCACGCAAGTGAGTATGGATCGATCAGTAGAAAGATGGGAAGCCATAGGAAACCTTCCTAGGCTAGGTGCACGCAAGTGAGTATGGATCGATCAGTAGAAAGATGGGAAGCCATAGGAAACCTTCCTAGGCTAGGTGCACGCAAGTGAGTATGGATCGATCAGTAGAAAGATGGGAAGCCATAGGAAACCTTCCTAGGCTAGGTGCACGCAAGTGAGTATGGATCGATCAGTAGAAAGATGGGAAGCCATAGGAAACCTTCCTAGGCTAGGTGCACGCAAGTGAGTATGGATCGATCAGTAGAAAGTGGGAAGCCCAGTACCAAATGCCCTAGTGAAGACCGTAAACGAATATCATGAACCGATAAGGAGCACCAAATGCCCTAGTGAAGACCGTAAACGAATATCATGAACCGATAAGGAGCACCAAATGCCCTAGTGAAGACCGTAAACGAATATCATGAACCGATAAGGAGCACCAAATGCCCTAGTGAAGACCGTAAACGAATATCATGAACCGATAAGGAGCACCAAATGCCCTAGTGAAGACCGTAAACGAATATCATGAACCGAGAAGTAGCAACGAATGCCTGAAAAAGTACCAAGTCCTCGGTATAGAGTAACGAGAGTTAACCGCCGTGATGTATGCAATGTGGGCAGCCATTGCATGGGTTCTGGACTTGGTTCGCGAATAACTTTTTTGCTAGACATCGGACAAAGTTGACGTGGAAGAACGAAATGTAGCATTTGATGCCACCTATCCAAAACTTTTTCAAGATTGAAGATCCGATCGATACAGCCTGAGTTATAGGCAAAAGTTGGTGCAAAAACGAGCATTTTTAATGGTGAAAAATCGGTACTCCTCGAATAGCTCCTGTTGGAAGCATCGGACCACATGGTCGTGGAGGAACATATTGTAGCGCGCGGTGTCAAGTATCGACACCCAAAACCGCATGTCCGATGGACGGAAAATGACCAAGTTATAGTGAAAACTTGGTTGCACCAAATTCCCGAAGAAGTGCAACGAGAAGGTGAATGCGATGGTTGTTCGTCGAATAGCTCCGGCCACAGACATGGTAGCGATTAGTGGTGCATGGAAGAAATCTAGCCACAAGTGCCATCTACCCATGGCCAGAAGAAAGTGTGGCCATATCTTGGATACCGGCGGAGCTATGGGGCAAATATGGGCCAAAAATGGTGCAAGTTGGACCAAAAATCCGAAAAAGTACCTAGGTAAATGCGATGGTTGTTCGTCGAATAGCTCCGGCCACAGACATGGTAGCGATTAGTGGTGCATGGAAGAAATCTAGCCACAAGTGCCATCTACCCATGGCCAGAAGAAAGTGTGGCCATATCTTGGATACCGGCGGAGCTATGGGGCAAATATGGGCCAAAAATGGTGCAAGTTGGACCAAAAATCCGACCAAGTGCGCGAGGCGCTTTCGTGAATAGCTCCGGCCACAGACATGGTAGCGATTAGTGGTGCATGGAAGAAATCTAGCCACAAGTGCCATCTACCCATGGCCAGAAGAAAGTGTGGCGCTATCTTGGATACCGGCGGAGCTATGGGGCAAATATGGGCCAAAAATGGTGAAGTTGGACCAAAAATCCGACCAAGTGCGCGAGGCGCTTTCGTGAATAGCTCCGGCCACAGACATGGTAGCGATTAGTGGTGCATGGAAGAAATCTAGCCACAAGTGCCATCTAGCCATGGCCAGAAGAAAGTGTGGCCATATCTTGGATACCGGCGGAGCTATGGGGCAAATATGGGCCAAAAATGGTGCAAGTTGGACCAAAAATCCGAAAAAGTACCTAGGTAAATGCGATGGTTGTTCGTCGAATAGCTCCGGCCACAGACATGGTAGCGATTAGTGGTGCATGGAAGAAATCTAGCCACAAGTGCCATCTACCCATGGCCAGAAGAAAGTGTGGCCATATCTTGGATACCGGCGGAGCTATGGGGCAAATATGGGCCAAAAATGGTGCAAGTTGGACCAAAAATCCGACCAAGTGCGCGAGGCGCTTTCGTGAATAGCTCCGGCCACAGACATGGTAGCGATTAGTGGTGCATGGAAGAAATCTAGCCACAAGTGCCATCTACCCATGGCCAGAAGAAAGTGTGGCGCTATCTTGGATACCGGCGGAGCTATGGGGCAAATATGGGCCAAAAATGGTGAAGTTGGACCAAAAATCCGACCAAGTGCGCGAGGCGCTTTCGTGAATAGCTCCGGCCACAGACATGGTAGCGATTAGTGGTGCATGGAAGAAATCTAGCCACAAGTGCCATCTAGCCATGGCCAGAAGAAAGTGTGGCCATATCTTGGATACCGGCGGAGCTATGGGGCAAATATGGGCCAAAAATGGTGCAAGTTGGACCAAAAATCCGAAAAAGTACCTAGGTAAATGCGATGGTTGTTCGTCGAATAGCTCCGGCCACAGACATGGTAGCGATTAGTGGTGCATGGAAGAAATCTAGCCACAAGTGCCATCTACCCATGGCCAGAAGAAAGTGTGGCGCTATCTTGGATACCGGCGGAGCTATGGGGCAAATATGGGCCAAAAATGGTGAAGTTGGACCAAAAATCCGACCAAGTGCGCGAGGCGCTTTCGTGAATAGCTCCGGCCACAGACATGGTAGCGATTAGTGGTGCATGGAAGAAATCTAGCCACAAGTGCCATCTACCCATGGCCAGAAGAAAGTGTGGCCATATCTTGGATACCGGCGGAGCTATGGGGCAAATATGGGCCAAAAATGGTGCAAGTTGGACCAAAAATCCGAAAAAGTACCTAGGTAAATGCGATGGTTGTTCGTCGAATAGCTCCGGCCAGAGACATGGCAGCGATTAGTGGTGCATGGAAGAAATCTAGCCACAAGTGCCATCTACCCATGGCCAGAAGAAAGTGTGGCCATATCTTGGATACCGGCGGAGCTATGGGGCAAATATGGGCCAAAAATGGTGCAAGTTGGACCAAAAATCCGACCAAGTGCGCGAGGCGCTTTCGTGAATAGCTCCGGCCACAGACATGGTAGCGATTAGTGGTGCATGGAAGAAATCTAGCCGCAAGTGCCATCTACCCATGGCCAGAAGAAAGTGTGGCCATATCTTGGATACCGGCGGAGCTATGGGGCAAATATGGGCCAAAAATGGGTAAAATTGTACGGTCCAAAGCCAAGGGTAAATTTTTTTATTCCTCTAATAACTTCTAGCACAGACATTGAATCGGTTGGTGATGTATGGATGAAATGTAGCAAACAGTTGGAACTACCCATAAAATCTTAAAGATTGACGATCCAATGTATAGAACCGGAGTAATGTGCGATACTTGGTGAAAAATCGAGTGAAAAATTAGCTATAAACTGTTTTTGGCCCATAACTCGAATACTAGACATCGGAAGGGGGGGTCGTAGAACGATTTTTTGTTGCCCTATCGATTCCCTATCGAACGAGCAAAAGTTGTTTTTTTGACCAAAAAGTACCCCCACTCTAGTAAAATTGGCCTGATTTTACTAGTCCCCGGTACCCGTACAGGCAAAATGAGCAAAATGCTCAAGTATGAATGGTTTTTGGCCCATAACTCGAATACTAGACGTCGCAGGGGGGTGTCGTGGAACAATTTTTGGTAGCCCTTGAAATTATCTATCGAATGACATATACTTGATTTTTGGCCAAAAAGTTCCCTAGACTAGTAAAAATCGCATCATTTTACTAGAGTCGGGTACCCTGGACGAAAAACCGCTATAGTTGCGGTTTTTGGCTAATAACTCGAATACTAGACGTCGCAGGGGGGTGTCGTGGAACAATTTTTGGTAGCCCTTGAAATTATCTATCGAATGACATATACTTGATTTTTGGCCAAAAAGTTCCCTAGACTAGTAAAAATCGCATCATTTTACTAGAGTCGGGTACCCTGGACGAAAAACCGCTATAATTGCGGTTTTTGGCTAATAACTCGAATACTAGACGTCGCAGGGGGGTGTCGTGGAACAATTTTTGGTAGCCCTTGAAATTATCTATCGATTGACATATACTTGATTTTTTGGCCAAAAAGTTCCCTAGACTAGTAAAAATCGCATCATTTTACTAGAGTCGGGTACCCTGGACGAAAAACCGCTATAATTGCGGTTTTTGGCTAATAACTCGAATACTAGACGTCGCAGGGGGGTGTCGTGGAACAATTTTTGGTAGCCCTTGAAATTATCTATCGAATGACATATACTTGATTTTTGGCCAAAAAGTTCCCTAGACTAGTAAAAATCGCATCATTTTACTAGAGTCGGGTACCCTGGACGAAAAACCGCTATAGTTGCGGTTTTTGGCTAATAACTCGAATACTAGGCGTCGGAGGGGGGTGCCGTAGAACAATTTTTGGTAGCCCTTGAAATTATCTATCGAATGACATATACTTGATTTTTTGACCAAAAAGTTCCTAGACTGGTAAAAATCGCATCATTTTACTAGAGTCGGGTACCCTGTACGAAAAACCGCTATAGTTGCGGTTTTTGGCCAATAACTCGAATACTAGACGTCGGAGGGGGGTGCCGTAGAACAATTTTTTGTAGCCCTTGAAATTACCTTTCGAATGATATATAGTGGTTTTTTGGTCAAAAAGTGACCCCGAGACTAGTAACCCTCCATACACAAAACCGCCTAAAAAGTTTTGGTTTTGCAAAATTTTGAAAAGTGCGTCAAAAAAATTTTTTCAAAAAGTACCAAATCGTGATCAGAACTCACTATAGACCATAAAAAGTGAAATCCGATGGTCATTTGCAACACTTGGTCAATCGAGAAAAATTTCACTTTTTTACTAGAGTCGGGTACCCTGAACGAAAAATCGCTCAAGTAATGGTTTTTGGCCAATAACTCGAATACTAGACGTCGGAAGGGGGTGTCGTAGAACAATTTTTTGTAGCCCTTGAAATTACCTTTCGAATGATATATAGTGGTTTTTTGGTCAAACAGTGACCCCGAGACTAGTAACCCTCCATACACAAAACCGCCTACAAAAACTTTGTTTTGAAAAATTTTGAAAAGTTCAAAAAAATTTTTTTTTCAAAAACTACTAAAACGTGATAAGAACTTACTATAGACCATAAAAAGTGATATCCGATGATAATTTGCAAAAGTTGGTAACTAGTAAAAAATTTCACTTTTTTACTAGAGTCGGTGCAACGAGAAAAAAAAAGTCCGTGATGGAGAAAAATGGCACGTTTTCCACGCCTGTACGCTTTCGTTTACTATATAGGGGGTAGGTGAGCCAGAAGCATGAATTTGACTGAGTACGTATCTTTATGAATTGGGCCCTTCTAAATCGATTGAGACTACCCCCAGGACGATCGGACGACTGCTTCTGGCTCAAAATGTGGTTTTTAGATTTTGATCGTCAATTATGAGAGAAAAAATCGATTAGAAGTAAAGATACGAAATGCTTGGTCTAAGTTGGGAAACGACTTCGGATATTTGTTGGACGTTGTCGTAGAAGGTCCGAGGACCAAGGAAAAGTGATTTCCAAGTGGATTTATGCACTATTAGTCGATGGTAAGATGTGAAATTAGTAGAACTTACCATACAGTTTGCGAAGTTGAAGCAATCGGTTGGTGAATATGGTACTGTCTGTCCAATTTGGTGGTTCGGAATGAGTGAAACGATGTTGATGATGGATAGACGTTCCGATTGCCCCCGATCGGGGAACATATAGTGGTCTTTAAGGTCCAAGTACCTATGTTTTGGTAAGCAGAACTGAGAGTTAAAGGATGAAAGTCGGCCATTCCTAATATCATCCTATCGGTGGTTCGCGAGTTGTTTGAGGACCGGAGCAGCTCGCGATGAAACGGTCCTAGGGTATTGGTTATCCATCCAAGGAAGAGTAAATGCGATCCTAGATGTGTGTCGTTGGCCGTTCTACCGGTATCGCCTATCGATGAGATATCGACGGGCATGCCTTACTCGAAAGTTGAATTCTAGGATCGATGGTCAAACAGACCTATGAGCGATAAACCAAACTGAACACGTATTGATGTCGGCTTTTCCTATCATTTGATGCCGCAGGTTGTTTAGGGACCGGAGCAACTTGCGGCCGAGACGGTCCCCGGGGGTTTCTTTCTCCAAGGAGTGGAAACTATTAAGCAAGAGTTGTAGCAAGATACGATCCTCTGATGTGTCGTTGGCCGTTCATGCGGTATCGCCTGTCGATGAGATATCGATGGGCATGCCTTACTCTACCGACCTTCTAATTGAGAGTATTAATCAGGGATCGATGGTCAAACAAGACCAATGAGCGATAAACCAAACTGAACACGTATTGATGTCGGCATTTCCTATCATTTGTCGCAGGTTGTTTAGGGACCGGAGCAGCTTGCGACCGAGACGGTCCCCGGGGGTTTCTTTCTCCAAGGAGAAGAAACGATTAAGCAAAAGTTGTAGCAAGATACGATCCTCTGATGTGTCGTTGGCCGTTCAAGCGGTATCGCCTGTCGATGAGATATCGATGGGCATGCCTTACTCTCCCGACTGGATTACTGAGAGTTTAATCAGGGATCGATGGTCAAACAGACCAATGAGCGATAAACCAAACTGAACACATATTGATGTCGGCATTTCCTATCATTTGTCGCAGGTTGTTTAGGGACCGGAGCAGCTTGCGACCGAGACGGTCCCCGGGGGTTTCTTTCTCTAAGGAGTGGAAACGATTAAGCAAAAGTCGTAGCAATAATCGATCACCTGATGTGTCGTTGGCCGTTCTTGCGGTATCGCCTGTCGATGAGATATCGATGGGCATGCCTTACTCTCCTGACTGTTTAATTGAGAGTTATAATCAGGGATCGATGGTCAAAAAGACCTATGAGCGATAAACCAAACTGAACACGTATTGATGTCGGCATTTCCTATCATTTGTCGCAGGTTGTTTGGGGACCGGAGCAGCTTGCGACCGAGACGGTCCCTTCCCGAAAGATGGTGAACCGAGTCGTCTGGCGTAAAAACCGGACGACTCGAAAGGGCTTGACCCTTTCAAGTGAGCGATAATCACATTCTACGCTCAGTTCGACAGCTACAAGGCAATCACTCGCTATGTTCAGAGCTAATACATGCAACATGCCGGCATTGTTTCCACCGACGCATGGATTCAAGACTGGTGCACTTATTAGTTAAACCGTTCGCCTCCGGGTGTTTCGAGTTCAAGTCTGGATGAGGATTGATCTTGCTGGTAATAGCTTGAGCCCCTGAATAAGGGGTCGAAGCGTACATCTTGAGACCATGTACAACATATTACCAAATCGGCACCATGGGTTCGGGTGCAAGTGATGTAACCGTGAAAGATGTTGAGCAGCCCAACATCGGTTTACACACGCATAATAGGAAGGCAGCGCTGTCGACTGGTCAGTCGTGTAAGAAGTGTGCATTATCGATCACAAATATATTGGTGATCTGTAGGTTGCGCATACACCATGCCCGGTGTAAAGTGCCGTGGTCCCCCCCGGGGGGCTGCATCAAACCGTTCGCCACGCGAACTACCCAATGGAACGAACTCGATGCATTTAATAAGAAGAAGAGATGATAATGAAACACGGTCGATTAAAGAGTTGAAAACGTTGAAATACCTATAAGCAAGTCTTAAGTTGGTGGTGACCGTTACGCCCCAACAAATTGGTGCCTTACCCTACACCAAAGAGCCATTCAACATGGTTCAAGTGAGCGATAATCACGCTCTACGCTCAGTATGACAGCTGCAAGGCAATCACTCGCTAAGTTCAGAGCTAATACATGCAACACGCCGGCATTGTTTCCACCGACGCATGGATTCAAGACTGGTGCACTTATTAGTTAAACCGTTCGCCTGCGGGTGTTTCGAGTTCAAGTCTGGATGAGGATTGTTCTTGCTGGTAATAGCTTGAGCCCCTGAATAAGGGGCCGAAGCGTACATCTTGAGAGTAAATGTACAACATATTACCAAATCGGCACCGTGGGTTCTGGTGCAAGTGATGTAACCATGAAAGATGTTGAGCAGCCCAACATCGGTTTACACACGCATAAGGGGTTTATTGTTATCTGTAGGTTGCGCATACACCATACCCGGTGTAAAGTGCCGTGGTCCCCCAGGGGGCTGCATCAAAACGTTCGCCATGCGAACTACCCAATGGAACGAACTCGATGTATTGAAAGAGATGAACAATTAATAGCGAGAATAGGGGCCCGGAAGCAATTCCGCGGCCCTACGGTCGATTCAAGAGTTGAAACGTTGTACAATCGTGGATAGCACCTAGTGCTAATATGGTGAGAGATAATGTGTGAGGAAATTTAGTTTCCTAAAGTTTAGTTAGTGGTTTCCGTTGTGCCCTAACAAACTTAAAGTTGGTGGTGACCGTTACACCCCAACAAATTGGTGCCTTACCCAACACCAAAGAGCCATTCCATATGGTTCTAGAGAGAGAGAGTTGTGTGGAAATTTATTTCCCACTAAGCGAGTGTGTGTCTGTAGTGGAACGAATTCTGGTTGATCCTACCAGTAATATACGCTTGTCTCAAAGGTTAAGCCATGCATGTCTAAGTACAAACATAAATGAATGTGAAACCGCATAAGGCTCAGTATAACAGCTATAATTCACAAGATCATCCTACCACTAGTTACTTGGATAACTGTGGAAAATCCAGAGCTAATACATGCAACATGCCGGGACTGTTGCCCTCGCGGGTAGCTGAACTGGTGCACTTATTAGTTAAACCAATCGCCTCCGGGCGGCTTGAGTTGAAGTCTGGATAAGGACGCAGATCGTATGGTCGCTTGTCGACTGACGACAGATCTTTCAAATGTCTGCCCTATCAACTATTGATGGTAGTGTAGAGGACTACCATGGTTGCGACGGGTAACGGGGAATCAGGGTTCGATTCCGGAGAGGGAGCCTGAGAAATGGCTACCACATCCAAGGAAGGCAGCAGGCGCGTAAATTACCCAATCCCAGTACGGGGAGGTAGTGACGAGAAATAACAATATGGACCTCTCTAACGATGGTCCATAATTGGAATGAGTTGAGTATAAATCCTTCAACAAGGATCAAGTGGAGGGCAAGTCTGGTGCCAGCAGCCGCGGTAATTCCAGCTCCACTAGCGTATATTAAAGTTGTTGCGGTTAAAACGTTCGAAGTTGATTGCCCGTCCAGACACGTGACCGCCACGGGCGCCCGGTTACACGCCGGGGCCGTTCGTGCGCGCGCTCACGGCTGCGACTCACAATGGTGTACTTGGGCGTTACTCTGTGAACGAGTACCGTGCTACCGGTTAACTCCGGCACGGGCTCCTCATGGTGCTCAAGATACTCACATTTACCTTGAACAAATTAGAGTGCTCAAAGCAGGCTAAGACAAAGCGTCCGGCCCCCCCGTGGGGTTGGCGTTGGCCGAGAATAATCTTGCATGGAATAATGGAATATGACCTCGGTTTATACGATTTCGTTGGTTTGTCAGAAACCTAGAGGTAATGATTAACAGAAGTAGTTGGGGGCATTGGTATTACGGCGCGAGAGGTGAAATTCGTAGACCGTCGTAGGACCAACTGAAGCGAAAGCGTTTGCCATGGATGCTTTCTTTAATCAAGAACGAAAGTTAGAGGATCGAAGGCGATTAGATACCGCCCTAGTTCTAACCGTAAACGATGCCAATTAGCAATTGGGAGACGCTACCCCTATTCGGTGCTCTCAGTCGCTTCCGGGAAACCAAAATCGGGTTCCGGGGGAAGTATGGTTGCAAAGTTGAAACTTAAAGGAATTGACGGAAGGGCACCACAAGAAGTGGAGCTTGCGGCTTAATTTGACTCAACACGGGAAAATTTACCAGGTCCAAACTTATCGAGGTAAGACAGATTGATAGCTCTTTCTCAAATTTAAGGGTAGTGGTGCATGGCCGTTCTTAGTTCGTGGAATGATTTGTCTGGTTAATTCCGATAACGAACGTGACTCAAACATGCTAACTAGAACGCTGTCAGCAGTGCGCCTCCGGGCGCACCTGACGTTACAGCCGGGCGGCGCCTTCACGGGCGGTCGTCGGCTACGTTTGCCCTGCTTAGCGGGACAACTTGTGTTTAGCAAGCTGAGAATGAGCGATAACAGGTCCGTGATGCCCTTAGATGTTCTGGGCTGCACGCGTGCTACAATGTGGGTCGCAGCGTGTTCTCGCCAATAGGCGCCCCCATTCCGAGAGGAACGGGAAATCACTAAAATGCCCATCTAGTCGGGATTGGGGACTGCAACGGTCCCCATGAACCTGGAATTTCTAGTAAGCACTAGTCATTAGCTAGTGCTGATTACGTCCCTGCCCTTTGTACACACCGCCCGTCGCTACTACCGATGGATTATTTAGTGAGGTTTCTGGAGGCTTACCTTCCGCGGTTCCTTCGTGAGCTGCAGCTGGCATGGCTGAAGTTGACCGAACTTGATGATTTAGAGGAAGTAAAAGTCGTAACAAGGTTTCCGTAGGTGAACCTGCGGAAGGATCATTACTGATGATCGTCCGCGAGTGACCAACCATGGGCTGCCTTCGGTGTAGCTCGGTCGCTCGCTTGCTATGTGTCAGAATTTGTTGAAAGCCAACTCGTTCGTTGTACACTTTGATGGGTGACCATCACTGTGTCTCCGTGCCGAGCTAGATCTCCCCTAGCCGTAAGGCACTTGAACGCCCCTTCGACGACGAGTTGCATGTGTGTGGTATGTGTCAGAATCTGGTGAAGCTTTCTGCATGTGATGTGCCTTGTGTGGATCCGTGGCCATTGCATTGTGTCTGGTGCTTAGATACCCAGACACTTAGAACGCTTGCGCGGAAAGCAAACTCGATCGTTGTACACTTTGATGGGTGACCATCACTGTGTCTCCGTGCCGTGCTAGATCCCCCCTAGCCGTAAGGCACTTTGAACGCCCCTTCGACGACGAGTTACAAGAGTGTGGTATGTGTCAGAATCTGGTGAAGCTTTCTGCATGTGATGTGCCTTGTGTGGATCCGTGGCCATTGCATTGTGTCTGGTGTGTAGGTACCCAGACACTTAGAACGCTTGCGCGGAAAGCAAACTCGATCGTTGTACACTTTGATGGGCAACCATCACTGTGTCTCCGTGCCGTGCTAGATCTCCCCTAGCCGTAAGGCACTTTGAACGCCCCTTCGACGACGAGTTACAAGAGTGTGGTATGTGTCATAATCTGGTGAAGCTTTCTGCATGTGATGTGCCTTGTGTGGATCCATGGCCATTGCATTGTGTCTGGTGTGTAGGTACCCAGACACTTAAGCAAACTCGATCGTTGTACACTTTGATGGGCGAGCATCACTGTGTCTCCGTGCCGTGTAAGAGCTCCCCTGGCCATCAGGCACTTGAAAGGTCCTTGGACGACGAGTTACAATAGTGGTGTGTTAGATACGTCAGATTACGGTGTCTACTACTGTGCAATACGTATCCGGCTACGGCACGGAACGAACGGGAACTGTGGTGCAGACAAACAAGAGTTAAGCCTATTAGTCATTAACTCTAAGGACGGGGCCATGGGGCGGTACACAAAGGATACGGATGAGCGAGTATGCAGGCCCAATACTCAATAGCTCGATCCGATCCAAGCACATGAGTTGACTGCGGCGTCAGGTTAACCAATGTGCTAGATTCTATTTGGCCAGTAGAATCTTGTGTCTTATGCGATTTGATACCAAGACACCAGAACGAAAGTTAGTTGAAGAGTTATTAAACTCTTATGAAGTATGGTTGTGCAATCACAACTTATGACTTTAACCTATAAAGTGGATATGGACTTGCAATTATAACATGGAATCTCTACACACCCCATGAGCTCGATCCAATCCACGCACACGAGTTGCCTGAGTAGCGACAGGTATACCGATGTGCAATACGTATCCGGCCACGGCACGGAACGAACGGGAACTGTGGTGCAGACATACAAAGAGTTAAGCCTACTAGTCATTAACTCTAAGGACGGGGCCATGGGGCGGTACGCAAAGGATACGGATGAGCGAGTATGCAGGCCCAATACTCAATAGCTCGATCCGATCCAAGCACATGAGTTGACTGCGGCGCCAGGTTAACCAATGTGCTAGATTCTATTTGGCCAGTAGAATCTTGTGTCTTACGCGATTTGATACCAAGACACCAGAACGAAAGTTAGTTGAAGAGTGATTAAACTCTTATGAAGAATGGTTGTGCAATCACAACTTATGACTTTAACCTATAAAGTGGATATGGACTATCAATTATAACATGGGGCACACACCATGTTCTCGATCCAATCCACGCACACGAGTTGCCTGAGTAGCGACAGGTATACCGATGTGCAATACGTATCCGGCCATAGGCACGGAACGAACAGGAACTGTGGTGCAGACATACAAGGGCCATGGGGCGGTACGCAAAGGATACGGATGAGCGAGTATGCAGGCCCAATACTCAATAGCTCGATCCGATCCAAGCACATGAGTTGACTGCGGCGCCAGGTTAACCGATGTGCTAAGAGAGTTGTTCCTGGGCCTTCAAAGTGACTTCAAAACTATCTTAGCGAATGGTGGCCATGGGCGTAGACATGAGCCACAAGTCACAAGGCCTGGGACTATTGGGTAATAAAGACAACTTAGTCAGAAAGTTAGTCTTTGGACGTACCACCGGGATTGTGTTACATTGGGAACCTTACTATAAAACCCTAGGCAGGGGATCACTCGGCTCATGGATCGATGAAGACCGCAGCTAAATGCGCGTCACAATGTGAACTGCAGGACACATGAACACCGATAAGTTGAACGCATATTGCGCGTCGGACGATTAAACCCGGCCGATGCACACATTCTTGAGTGCCTATCAATTCCTTGATATACAACAAACCAAACTTCAGGGTGGAGCGTGCCACAATAGAACACTATGGCGAGCAGCCCGTCTAGTGTCGTGGGGGAAACACGCTTCCACACTGTGCATAATGGCGTGCTCGGGACCTTTGTTGGGACCGCAGGGCGCTGAAAGTAAAGGGGTGAACCGCATAAATCGCACGCACGTAAACGCGCACACACACAAATAGAGTGAGACGTATCGTAGGATACCGCTAAGAGTACGTTGTGAAACATGGGGAAATTCAATCGAAAACCTCTTTGATGTCCAAGAATTCGTTGACCGTATCCGTCGTAATACTGGATCAACGTGCTTGGGGGAAAACGTCAAAGGGTTTTATAATAGTGGTGCATGATTAACCCATCGATGCCCGAGGGGAACATGTTGTCCAATACAATAGTGGTGCAGTTGGCTCGACATGCTCGGGGGGAGACATCGTGGGTCCAAGTCGACCAAGTCGACCGAGAGTTGTTGTTGAGAGATCGAATCAAAACGATGCCGAGCGGAACTCGTTGTCCTTATTGGAGTGATATTCGGACAACGTGCTCGGGGGGGCCATCGTTGATTCAAAAA
>NW_026045122.1:22500-29176 GCF_943734845.2 Anopheles funestus
CGAAAGTGCGGGCCACCGGCCGTGCGTAAAGGCCCTGCACCCGGTTCAGCTGCCTGCGACACGCCCGAAGCTGGACCGCTTCATGCCAAATCGGCGCAGCATAGCGGAGAGTAGAGTCCACCACCGATGACAGCAACCGTCGCTTCGCACACTTAGGTCCGCCATGGTTACGAAGCAACCTGGAGATGGCTTGCGCCACACGGAGCGCCTTCGACGTGGCCTGCTCAACGTGTGGCCTCCACGACAAGTGATCCTCAAGAATGACCCCGAGGTACTTGAGCGTGCGGGTCGGCATCTTCTCCACTCCGTCGATCGTCACTGGAACGCGGGTGCGTTCTCTCCGCATTGTGGAAACAATGACCAGCTCGGTTTTGGCCGGAGCAAGCTCCAGGTGGTGTTGCGCCATCCACGAGCTGATCATTCCTATCGCCGTTTCAGCTAACCGCGTCGCCGCCTCCGGTGTCGTCCCGCTCGCCAGCACCACGACGTCGTCAGCAAAACCGATCACCTCAGCGCCCTCGGGTAGCGCCAGCCGAAGCACGCCGTCGTACATGGCGTTCCACAGAGTCGGGCCCAGGATTGAGCCCTGTGGAACGCCCGCCGTGACCGTTCGCCGCACTGGTCCCTCGCTGGTTTCATACACCAGCCTCCTCTCAGAGAAGTAGCTGCGCAACATTCTCTGGAGGGCTACCGGAACTTGCAGCTTCTGCAGGGCAGCCGCGATCGCCTCCCAACTGGCGGAGTTGAAGGCATTCCTGACATCCAGTGCTGCCACCACCAGACATCGAGGATCCCGCTGGTTGGTGCGATGGAACGTCCTCGCGTGCTGCCCCCTCTCGATCACACGTTCGATGGCCTGTATCGTGGAACGGCCGCGCCGGAACCCGTACTGCCTTGGCGACAGTCGCGGAGCATCGCTGTTCTCCAAGTGGTCGTTCAGTCGATCCAGGATCACCCGCTCGAACCCCTTGGCGACTGCTCCCAGCATGAGCAGCGGACGATTTGATGACGGGTCGCCCGGCTGCTTGCCCGGCTTCGCGATCAGCACAAGTCGAGCCTCCTTCCACGACGCAGGAAACTCGCCTCGCTCGAGCAGCTGGTTGTACACGTCCACGAAGACCTCCGGGTGCTTCCGCATCGCTGCTTTTACCGCAGTGTTCGGGATGCCGTCCAACCCTGGCGCCTTGGACGACGCCATCCGCTCAGCCAGTAGCAGGACCTCCGAGCTCGTGACCGGCCTCAGAGCGACTTGTGAGGCGGTGCTCGCTTCGATGTCCGGCCACAGGGATAACTGGCTTGTGGCCGCCAAGCGTTCATAGCGACGTGGCTTTTTGATCCTTCGATGTCGGCTCTTCCTATCATTGTAAAGCAAAATTTACCAAGCGTAGGATTGTTCACCCTTTCAAGGGAACGTGAGCTGGGTTTAGACCGTCGTGAGACAGGTTAGTTTTACCCTACTGGTGTGCATTGTTTGTCGCTATCTTAACGGAATTCCTGTGCAGTACGAGAGGAACCACAGGTACGGACCACTGGCTCAATACTAGTTCGAACGGACTATGGTATGACGCTACGTCCGCTGGATTATGCCTGAACGCCTCTAAGGTCGTATCCAATCCGAGCTGATAGCGCTTCTTATACCCATTAGGTGGTCGTAAGCTAGCGGGCCTAACAACCCTCCGAGAACCGTCCGTGCTGTCCATTGGCACACTGGCGTCTCATCCCCGCTTACTACTAGGCCGCAAAGGGCGGGTTCGCGCTGCACGTGTTAGTACCATACATGTTGGGAACACCGGTGGACGAGCTTGCCGACTGTGGATATCACTAGTTTCGACACCTACGACCGCCCGCAAACGACGGGACTACAGGCTGGGAGCTTCAAGTTGTAGAGATGCGTTCGCATCGATCCTCTCAGGCGACCCATGCTTGGTGGTTAGTGCTTGCGCGTGCGCGCCCCGTGTGTGCTGGAATTGGCCAACCAGTGCACATTGGTGGTGCGTACCGTGACTTGCACCATGTGACGAGAGTGTTGAAGAACACTGTGTGGTGACTCTATGCCTATGTGATGGGGTGCTTGTAACACACGACCGAACCGACGGCTCGTTGGATGGTCACGACAGTGTGGTGCAGGTGCGCCCATGTGTAACGAATACATTGAGTGCCGTTGGAGGTTAGCGGTTGGTTGGTTGCATGCTACAACTTCGCGTTGTACATGGGCTGGCCGCTGCGCTTCCTTCGGGTTGCCACTTGATGTTGATAGGGTTGATGTATTGTGTTCGTTGACTTTTGGTTCATTCCAAAAGTCTTCGGACTTAGATAATTTTACAAGTGTCGGCGCTCTCGGACCGAAAATAAGAAGACAACTAAGAAGAAAAAGAGAAAGAAGCTAATAGTGGAAAGTATTCTTCTTCAAAGAAGGAACAAAAATTTTACAAGTGTTGAAAAATTTCCTAAGTCCAAAAAATTTTCTAAGTCCAGAAAATTTTCTAAGTCCCACAAAATGGAACATGATGAAGAAGATACAGAAGTTGAAAATTTTTCTAAGTCCAAAAAATTTTCTAAGTCCAGAAAATTTTCTAAGTCCAAAGTGTTGGAACAATTTCCAAAGGCCCATAGGTTGCACTGAATTTTCCTAAGTTGGCCACAAGTACCCATGAGGTATCGAGAAGGTTCACCCGAAGGACATAATATGTCCCAAAGTACCGATAGAGTACCCACAAATAGCACCGCGTTGGCCTTAGTTGGCCAAAAGTACCGATAGAGTACCCACAAGTAGCACTGAGTTGGCCTAAGTTGGCCAAAAGTACCGATAGAGTACCCACAAGAAGCACTGAGTTGGCCTAAGTTGGCCAAAAGTACCGATAGAGTACCCACAAATAGCACCCAGTTGGCCTAAGTTGGCCAAAAGTACCGATAGAGCACCCACAAGTAGCACTGAGTTGGCCTAAGTTGGCCAAAAGTACCGATAGAGTACCCACAAATAGCACCCAATTGGCCTAAGATGGCCAAAAGTACCGATAGAGTACCCACAAGAAGCACTGAGTTGGCCTAAGTTGGCCAAAAGTACCGATAGAGTACCCACAAATAGCACCGAGTGGGCCTAACATGGCCAAAAGTACCGATAGAGCACCCACATATAGCACCGAATGGGCCTAACATGGCCAAAAGTACCGATAGAGCACCCAAAAGTAGCACCCAATTGGCCTATGTTGGCCAAAAGTACCGATAGAGTACCCACAAATAGCACCCAGTTGGCCTAAGTTGGCCAAAAGTACCGCCAAGTAGCACCATAGAGGCCCGAGTAGAGCGAAATGTGGGCCAAATTGAACATTTGAAAATTTTTACAAGTCCAGAAAATTTTCTAAGTCCAGAAAATTTTCTAAGTCCAAAGAGTTGGACAAATTTCCTTAGGCCCAAAGGTTGCACTGAATGTTCCTAAGTTGGCCATCAGTACCCATGAAGTATAGCGAAGGTTCACCCGAAAGACACAATACGCCCTAAAGTACCCACAGAGTACCCACAAGTTGCACCCAATTGGCCTAAGTTGGCCAGAAGTACCGACAAGTACCACCATAGAAGCCCGAGTAGAGCGAAATGTGGGCCAAAGTACCGAGTAGTTGCCACAAATACCCAAATGGATACCAAAATGTGGTACCAAGTACCTAACTGTTGCAACAAATGCTAGCTTTCTGAGCAAAAGCTGTGGACCAATTTCGTAGAAGAACCGCCTAGGCGAAAAGGCAAAAATCGCCGAAGCTGGCCCGCTCGCAGAGCTCGCGGGCCAGGAGATACTCATAGGGCGATTTACTAGAGTGGGGAACTTGAGAATTTTTGTGTCCGAGACTTTGGGCAACTTCGCGGCCGCCCCCTTAAAGTAAAAGATTTTCTCTGGGTGCCTAAAATTCGCAATTCCCGCAAAGTCGGGAAGACGTTAAAGTTTTTGCCCAAAAAATGGCCATCGATTTAAGGTGATTTTCCAATAAGAAAATTTTTCCTAAGATGAATTTTTTCGAATATTTCCTAAACTAAGCGTCGGAACACATGGCCGTGGAGGAACTTTTGGTAGCTTTTGGCAAGGGCTATCGGATGAAATAATGCGAAAGGCCATCGGAGCGATATTGGATAAATGCGGGCCCATAAACGTACCTAAGAAGTGAAAATTGGTACCTTGCACGCAGGATGCAAGAAATGCTTGAGTGTTAACCATCATCGGTACCAAGTACCTAGGTTATATCGAGTGCGTAGATGGAAGTCGGTACCAAAGGGAAACCTTCCTAGGCTAGGTGCACGCAAGTGAGTATGGATCGATCAGTAGAAAGATGGGAAGCCATAGGAAACCTTCCTAGGCTAGGTGCACGCAAGTGAGTATGGATCGATCAGTAGAAAGATGGGAAGCCATAGGAAACCTTCCTAGGCTAGGTGCACGCAAGTGAGTATGGATCGATCAGTAGAAAGATGGGAAGCCATAGGAAACCTTCCTAGGCTAGGTGCACGCAAGTGAGTATGGATCGATCAGTAGAAAGGTGGGAAGCCATAGGAAACCTTCCTAGGCTAGGTGCACGCAAGTGAGTATGGATCGATCAGTAGAAAGATGGGAAGCCATAGGAAACCTTCCTAGGCTAGGTGCACGCAAGTGAGTATGGATCGATCAGTAGAAAGATGGGAAGCCATAGGAAACCTTCCTAGGCTAGGTGCACGCAAGTGAGTATGGATCGATCAGTAGAAAGATGGGAAGCCCAAGGAAACCTTCCTAGGCTAGGTGCACGCAAGTGAGTATGGATCGATCAGTAGAAAGATGGGAAGCCATAGGAAACCTTCCTAGGCTAGGTGCACGCAAGTGAGTATGGATCGATCAGTAGAAAGATGGGAAGCCCAAGGAAACCTTCCTAGGCTAGGTGCACGCAAGTGAGTATGGATCGATCAGTAGAAAGATGGGAAGCCATAGGAAACCTTCCTAGGCTAGGTGCACGCAAGTGAGTATGGATCGATCAGTAGAAAGATGGGAAGCCATAGGAAACCTTCCTAGGCTAGGTGCACGCAAGTGAGTATGGATCGATCAGTAGAAATATGGGAAGCCATAGGAAACCTTCCTAGGCTAGGTGCACGCAAGTGAGTATGGATCGATCAGTAGAAAGATGGGAAGCCATAGGAAACCTTCCTAGGCTAGGTGCACGCAAGTGAGTATGGATCGATCAGTAGAAAGATGGGAAGCCCAAGGAAACCTTCCTAGGCTAGGTGCACGCAAGTGAGTATGGATCGATCAGTAGAAAGATGGGAAGCCCAAGGAAACCTTCCTAGGCTAGGTGCACGCAAGTGAGTATGGATCGATCAGTAGAAAGATGGGAAGCCCAAGGAAACCTTCCTAGGCTAGGTGCACGCAAGTGAGTATGGATCGATCAGTAGAAAGATGGGAAGCCCAAGGAAACCTTCCTAGGCTAGGTGCACGCAAGTGAGTATGGATCGATCAGTAGAAAGATGGGAAGCCATAGGAAACCTTCCTAGGCTAGGTGCACGCAAGTGAGTATGGATCGATCAGTAGAAAGATGGGAAGCCATAGGAAACCTTCCTAGGCTAGGTGCACGCAAGTGAGTATGGATCGATCAGTAGAAAGATGGGAAGCCATAGGAAACCTTCCTAGGCTAGGTGCACGCAAGTGAGTATGGATCGATCAGTAGAAAGATGGGAAGCCATAGGAAACCTTCCTAGGCTAGGTGCACGCAAGTGAGTATGGCTCGATCAGTAGAAAGTGGGAAGCCCAGTACCAAATGCCCTAGTGAAGACCGTAAACGAATATCATGAACCGATAAGGAGCACCAAATGCCCTAGTGAAGACCGTAAACGAATATCATGAACCGATAAGGAGCACCAAATGCCCTAGTGAAGACCGTAAACGAATATCATGAACCGATAAGGAGCACCAAATGCCCTAGTGAAGACCGTAAACGAATATCATGAACCGATAAGGAGCACCAAATGCCCTAGTGAAGACCGTAAACGAATATCATGAACCGAGAAGTAGCAACGAATGCCTGAAAAAGTACCAAGTCCTCGGTATAGAGTAACGAGAGTTAACCGCCGTGATGTATGCAATGTGGGCAGCCATTGCATGGGTTCTGGACTTGGTTCGCGAATAACTTTTTTGCTAGACATCGGACAAAGTTGACGTGGAAGAACGAAATGTAGCATTTGATGCCACCTATCCAAAACTTTTTCAAGATTGAAGATCCGATCGATACAGCCTGAGTTATAGGCAAAAGTTGGTGCAAAAACGAGCATTTTTAATGGTGAAAAATCGGTACTCCTCGAATAGCTCCTGTTGGAAGCATCGGACCACATGGTCGTGGAGGAACATATTGTAGCGCGCGGTGTCAAGTATCGACACCCAAAACCGCATGTCCGATGGACGGAAAATGACCAAGTTATAGTGAAAACTTGGTTGCACCAAATTCCCGAAGAAGTGCAACGAGAAGGTGAATGCGATGGTTGTTCGTCGAATAGCTCCGGCCACAGACATGGTAGCGATTAGTGGTGCATGGAAGAAATCTAGCCACAAGTGCCATCTACCCATGGCCAGAAGAAAGTGTGGCCATATCTTGGATACCGGCGGAGCTATGGGGCAAATATGGGCCAAAAATGGTGCAAGTTGGACCAAAAATCCGAAAAAGTACCTAGGTAAATG
>NW_026045123.1:0-17500 GCF_943734845.2 Anopheles funestus
GGCCTACAACAAAATCAGTCACATTCCATTCGTTTCGAACCCGGGGCATAGCGAACCGATATATACGCAACAACACTTCACACACACACACACACGGATTGGGCAATTTACGGTCATTTTTGAATCAACGATGGCCCCCCCGAGCACGTTGTCCGAATATCACTCCAATAAGGACAACGAGTTCCGCTCGGCATCGTTTTGATTCGATCTCTCAACAACAACTCCCGGTCGACTTGGTCGACTTGGACCCACGATGTCTCCCCCCGAGCATGTCGAGCCAACTGCACCACTATTGTATTGGACAACATGTTCCCCTCGGGCATCGATGGGTTAATCATGCACCACTATTATAAAACCCTTTGACGTTTTCCCCCAAGCACGTTGATCCAGTATTACGACGGATACGGTCAACGAATTCTTGGACATCAAAGAGGTTTTCGATTGAATTTCCCCATGTTTCACAACGTACTCTTAGCGGTATCCTACGATACGTCTCACTCTATTTGTGTGTGTGCGCGTTTACGTGCGTGCGATTTATGCGGTTCACCCCTTTACTTTCAGCGCCCTGCGGTCCCAACAAAGGTCCCGAGCACGCCATTATGCACAGTGTGGAAGCGTGTTTCCCCCACGACACTAGACGGGCTGCTCGCCATAGTGTTCTATTGTGGCACGCTCCACCCTGAAGTTTGGTTTGTTGTATATCAAGGAATTGATAGGCACTCAAGAATGTGTGCATCGGCCGGGTTTAATCGTCCGACGCGCAATATGCGTTCAACTTATCGGTGTTCATGTGTCCTGCAGTTCACATTGTGACGCGCATTTAGCTGCGGTCTTCATCGATCCATGAGCCGAGTGATCCCCTGCCTAGGGTTTTATAGTAAGGTTCCCAATGTAACACAATCCCGGTGGTACGTCCAAAGACTAACTTTCTGACTAAGTTGTCTTTATTACCCAATAGTCCCAGGCCTTGTGACTTGTGGCTCATGTCTACGCCCATGGCCACCATTCGCTAAGATAGTTTTGAAGTCACTTTGAAGGCCCAGGAACAACTCTCTTAGCACATCGGTTAACCTGGCGCCGCAGTCAACTCATGTGCTTGGATCGGATCGAGCTATTGAGTATTGGGCCTGCATACTCGCTCATCCGTATCCTTTGCGTACCGCCCCATGGCCCTTGTATGTCTGCACCACAGTTCCTGTTCGTTCCGTGCCTATGGCCGGATACGTATTGCACATCGGTTAACCTGACGCCGCAGTCAACTCATGTGCTTGGATCGGATCGAGCTATTGAGTATTGGGCCTGCATACTCGCTCATCCGTATCCTTTGCGTACCGCCCCATGGCCCTTGTATGTCTGCACCACAGTTCCTGTTCGTTCCGTGCCTATGGCCGGATACGTATTGCACATCGGTATACCTGTCGCTACTCAGGCAACTCGTGTGCGTGGATTGGATCGAGAACATGGTGTGTGCCCCATGTTATAATTGATAGTCCATATCCACTTTATAGGTTAAAGTCATAAGTTGTGATTGCACAACCATTCTTCATAAGAGTTTAATCACTCTTCAACTAACTTTCGTTCTGGTGTCTTGGTATCAAATCGCGTAAGACACAAGATTCTACTGGCCAAATAGAATCTAGCACATTGGTTAACCTGGCGCCGCAGTCAACTCATGTGCTTGGATCGGATCGAGCTATTGAGTATTGGGCCTGCATACTCGCTCATCCGTATCCTTTGCGTACCGCCCCATGGCCCCGTCCTTAGAGTTAATGACTAGTAGGCTTAACTCTTTGTATGTCTGCACCACAGTTCCCGTTCGTTCCGTGCCGTGGCCGGATACGTATTGCACATCGGTATACCTGTCGCTACTCAGGCAACTCGTGTGCGTGGATTGGATCGAGCTCATGGGGTGTGTAGAGATTCCATGTTATAATTGCAAGTCCATATCCACTTTATAGGTTAAAGTCATAAGTTGTGATTGCACAACCATACTTCATAAGAGTTTAATAACTCTTCAACTAACTTTCGTTCTGGTGTCTTGGTATCAAATCGCATAAGACACAAGATTCTACTGGCCAAATAGAATCTAGCACATTGGTTAACCTGGCGCCGCAGTCAACTCATGTGCTTGGATCGGATCGAGCTATTGAGTATTGGGCCTGCATACTCGCTCATCCGTATCCTTTGCGTACCGCCCCATGGCCCCGTCCTTAGAGTTAATGACTAATAGGCTTAACTCTTTGTATGTCTGCACCACAGTTCCCGTTCGTTCCGTGCCGTGGCCGGATACGTATTGCACAACAGTAGATACCATCACCTGACGTATCTAACACACCACTATTGTAACTCGTCGTCGAAGGACCTTTCAAGTGCCTGATGGCCAGGGGAGCTCTTACACGGCACGGAGACACAGTGATGCTCGCCCATCACAGTGTACAACGATCGAGTTTGCTTAAGTGTCTGGGTACCTACACACCAGACACAATGCAATGGCCACGGATCCACACAAGGCACATCACATGCAGAAAGCTTCACCAGATTATGACACATACCACACTCTTGTAACTCGTCGTCGAAGGGGCGTTCAAAGTGCCTTACGGCTAGGGGAGATCTAGCACGGCACGGAGACACAGTGATGGTTGCCCATCAAAGTGTACAACGATCGAGTTTGCTTTCCGCGCAAGCGTTCTAAGTGTCTGGGTACCTACACACCAGACACAATGCAATGGCCACGGATCCACACAAGGCACATCACATGCAGAAAGCTTCACCAGATTCTGACACATACCACACTCTTGTAACTCGTCGTCGAAGGGGCGTTCAAAGTGCCTTACGGCTAGGGGGGATCTAGCACGGCACGGAGACACAGTGATGGTCACCCATCAAAGTGTACAACGAACGAGTTGGCTTTCAACAAATTCTGACACATAGCAAGCGAGCGACCGAGCTACACCGAAGGCAGCCCATGGTTGGTCACTCGCGGACGATCATCAGTAATGATCCTTCCGCAGGTTCACCTACGGAAACCTTGTTACGACTTTTACTTCCTCTAAATCATCAAGTTCGGTCAACTTCAGCCATGCCAGCTGCAGCTCACGAAGGAACCGCGGAAGGTAAGCCTCCAGAAACCTCACTAAATAATCCATCGGTAGTAGCGACGGGCGGTGTGTACAAAGGGCAGGGACGTAATCAGCACTAGCTAATGACTAGTGCTTACTAGAAATTCCAGGTTCATGGGGACCGTTGCAGTCCCCAATCCCGACTAGATGGGCATTTTAGTGATTTCCCGTTCCTCTCGGAATGGGGGCGCCTATTGGCGAGAACACGCTGCGACCCACATTGTAGCACGCGTGCAGCCCAGAACATCTAAGGGCATCACGGACCTGTTATCGCTCATTCTCAGCTTGCTAAACACAAGTTGTCCCGCTAAGCAGGGCAAACGTAGCCGACGACCGCCCGTGAAGGCGCCGCCCGGCTGTAACGTCAGGTGCGCCCGGAGGCGCACTGCTGACAGCGTTCTAGTTAGCATGTTTGAGTCACGTTCGTTATCGGAATTAACCAGACAAATCATTCCACGAACTAAGAACGGCCATGCACCACTACCCTTAAATTTGAGAAAGAGCTATCAATCTGTCTTACCTCGATAAGTTTGGACCTGGTAAATTTTCCCGTGTTGAGTCAAATTAAGCCGCAAGCTCCACTTCTTGTGGTGCCCTTCCGTCAATTCCTTTAAGTTTCAACTTTGCAACCATACTTCCCCCGGAACCCGATTTTGGTTTCCCGGAAGCGACTGAGAGCACCGAATAGGGGTAGCGTCTCCCAATTGCTAATTGGCATCGTTTACGGTTAGAACTAGGGCGGTATCTAATCGCCTTCGATCCTCTAACTTTCGTTCTTGATTAAAGAAAGCATCCATGGCAAACGCTTTCGCTTCAGTTGGTCCTACGACGGTCTACGAATTTCACCTCTCGCGCCGTAATACCAATGCCCCCAACTACTTCTGTTAATCATTACCTCTAGGTTTCTGACAAACCAACGAAATCGTATAAACCGAGGTCATATTCCATTATTCCATGCAAGATTATTCTCGGCCAACGCCAACCCCACGGGGGGGCCGGACGCTTTGTCTTAGCCTGCTTTGAGCACTCTAATTTGTTCAAGGTAAATGTGAGTATCTTGAGCACCATGAGGAGCCCGTGCCGGAGTTAACCGGTAGCACGGTACTCGTTCACAGAGTAACGCCCAAGTACACCATTGTGAGTCGCAGCCGTGAGCGCGCGCACGAACGGCCCCGGCGTGTAACCGGGCGCCCGTGGCGGTCACGTGTCTGGACGGGCAATCAACTTCGAACGTTTTAACCGCAACAACTTTAATATACGCTAGTGGAGCTGGAATTACCGCGGCTGCTGGCACCAGACTTGCCCTCCACTTGATCCTTGTTGAAGGATTTATACTCAACTCATTCCAATTATGGACCATCGTTAGAGAGGTCCATATTGTTATTTCTCGTCACTACCTCCCCGTACTGGGATTGGGTAATTTACGCGCCTGCTGCCTTCCTTGGATGTGGTAGCCATTTCTCAGGCTCCCTCTCCGGAATCGAACCCTGATTCCCCGTTACCCGTCGCAACCATGGTAGTCCTCTACACTACCATCAATAGTTGATAGGGCAGACATTTGAAAGATCTGTCGTCAGTCGACAAGCGACCATACGATCTGCGTCCTTATCCAGACTTCAACTCAAGCCGCCCGGAGGCGATTGGTTTAACTAATAAGTGCACCAGTTCAGCTACCCGCGAGGGCAACAGTCCCGGCATGTTGCATGTATTAGCTCTGGATTTTCCACAGTTATCCAAGTAACTAGTGGTAGGATGATCTTGTGAATTATAGCTGTTATACTGAGCCTTATGCGGTTTCACATTCATTTATGTTTGTACTTAGACATGCATGGCTTAACCTTTGAGACAAGCGTATATTACTGGTAGGATCAACCAGAATTCGTTCCACTACAGACACACACTCGCTTAGTGGGAAATAAATTTCCACACAACTCTCTCTCTCTAGAACCATATGGAATGGCTCTTTGGTGTTGGGTAAGGCACCAATTTGTTGGGGTGTAACGGTCACCACCAACTTTAAGTTTGTTAGGGCACAACGGAAACCACTAACTAAACTTTAGGAAACTAAATTTCCTCACACATTATCTCTCACCATATTAGCACTAGGTGCTATCCACGATTGTACAACGTTTCAACTCTTGAATCGACCGTAGGGCCGCGGAATTGCTTCCGGGCCCCTATTCTCGCTATTAATTGTTCATCTCTTTCAATACATCGAGTTCGTTCCATTGGGTAGTTCGCATGGCGAACGTTTTGATGCAGCCCCCTGGGGGACCACGGCACTTTACACCGGGTATGGTGTATGCGCAACCTACAGATAACAATAAACCCCTTATGCGTGTGTAAACCGATGTTGGGCTGCTCAACATCTTTCATGGTTACATCACTTGCACCAGAACCCACGGTGCCGATTTGGTAATATGTTGTACATTTACTCTCAAGATGTACGCTTCGGCCCCTTATTCAGGGGCTCAAGCTATTACCAGCAAGAACAATCCTCATCCAGACTTGAACTCGAAACACCTGGAGGCGAACGGTTTAACTAATAAGTGCACCAGTCTTGAATCCATGCGTCGGTGGAAACAATGCCGGCGTGTTGCATGTATTAGCTCTGAACTTAGCGAGTGATTGCCTTGCAGCTGTCATACTGAGCGTAGAGCGTGATTATCGCTCACTTGAACCATGTTGAATGGCTCTTTGGTGTAGGGTAAGGCACCAATTTGTTGGGGCACAACGAAACCACCAACTTAAGACTTGCTTATAGGCATTTCAACGTTTTCAACTCTTAAATCGACCGTGTTTCATTATCATCTCTTCTTCTTATTAAATGCATCGAGTTCGTTCCATTGGGTAGTTCGCGTGGCGAACGGTTTGATGCAGCCCCCCGGGGGGGACCACGGCACTTTACACCGGGCATGGTGTATGCGCAACCTACAGATCACCAATATATTTGTGATCGATAATGCACACTTCTTACACGACTGACCAGTCGACAGCGCTGCCTTCCTATTATGCGTGTGTAAACCGATGTTGGGCTGCTCAACATCTTTCACGGTTACATCACTTGCACCCGAACCCATGGTGCCGATTTGGTAATATGTTGTACATGGTCTCAAGATGTACGCTTCGACCCCTTATTCAGGGGCTCAAGCTATTACCAGCAAGATCAATCCTCATCCAGACTTGAACTCGAAACACCCGGAGGCGAACGGTTTAACTAATAAGTGCACCAGTCTTGAATCCATGCGTCGGTGGAAACAATGCCGGCATGTTGCATGTATTAGCTCTGAACATAGCGAGTGATTGCCTTGTAGCTGTCGAACTGAGCGTAGAATGTGATTATCGCTCACTTGAAAGGGTCAAGCCCTTTCGAGTCGTCCGGTTTTTACGCCAGACGACTCGGTTCACCATCTTTCGGGATACAAGTTGACTAAGTGGTACCACTACACTTATCAACTTTCGATTTGGTAATCCTCATCCAGCTTCCTTTCTGGAGGTCCCGAGGATTACCAATTGGGCTGTCATACTGAGCTCATATATTGGAGATCGATAATGCACACTTCTTACACGACTGACCAGTCGACAGCGCTGCCTTCCTATTATGCGTGTGTAAACCGATGTTGGGCTGCTCAACATCTTTCACGGTTACATCACTTGCACCAGAACCCACGGTGCCGATTTGGTAATATGTTGTACATTTACTCAAGATGTACGCTTCGGCCCCTTATTCAGGGGCTCAAGCTATTACCAGCAAGATCAATCCTCATCCAGACTTGAACTCGAAACACCCGGAGGCGAACGGTTTAACTAATAAGTGCACCAGTCTTGAATCCATGCGTCGGTGGAAACAATGCCGGCATGTTGCATGTATTAGCTCTGAACATAGCGAGTGATTGCCTTGTAGCTGTCGAACTGAGCGTAGAATGTGATTATCGCTCACTTGAAAGGGTCAAGCCCTTTCGAGTCGTCCGGTTTTTACGCCAGACGACTCGGTTCACCATCTTTCGGGATACAAGTTGACTAAGTGGTACCACTACACTTATCAACTTTCGATTTGGTAATCCTCATCCAGCTTCCTTTCTGGAGGTCCCGAGGATTACCAATTGGGCTGTCATACTGAGCTCATATATTGGAGATCGATAATGCACACTTCTTACACGACTGACCAGTCGACAGCGCTGCCTTCCTATTATGCGTGTGTAAACCGATGTTGGGCTGCTCAACATCTTTCACGGTTACATCACTTGCACCAGAACCCACGGTGCCGATTTGGTAATATGTTGTACATTTACTCAAGATGTACGCTTCGGCCCCTTATTCAGGGGCTCAAGCTATTACCAGCAAGAACAATCCTCATCCAGACTTGAACTCGAAACACCCGGAGGCGAACGGTTTAACTAATAAGTGCACCAGTCTTGAATCCATGCGTCGGTGGAAACAATGCCGGCGTGTTGCATGTATTAGCTCTGAACTTAGCGAGTGATTGCCTTGCAGCTGTCGAACTGAGCGTAGAGCGTGATTATCGCTCACTTGAACCATGTTGAATGGCTCTTTGGTGTAGGGTAAGGCACCAATTTGTTGGGGCACAACGAAACCACCAACTTAAGACTTGCTTATAGGCATTTCAACGTTTTCAACTCTTAAATCGACCGTGTTTCATTATCATCTCTTCTTCTTATTAAATGCATCGAGTTCGTTCCATTGGGTAGTTCGCGTGGCGAACGGTTTGATGCAGCCCCCCGGGGGGGACCACGGCACTTTACACCGGGCATGGTGTATGCGCAACCTACAGATCACCAATATATTTGTGATCGATAATGCACACTTCTTACACGACTGACCAGTCGACAGCGCTGCCTTCCTATTATGCGTGTGTAAACCGATGTTGGGCTGCTCAACATCTTTCACGGTTACATCACTTGCACCCGAACCCATGGTGCCGATTTGGTAATATGTTGTACATGGTCTCAAGATGTACGCTTCGACCCCTTATTCAGGGGCTCAAGCTATTACCAGCAAGATCAATCCTCATCCAGACTTGAACTCGAAACACCCGGAGGCGAACGGTTTAACTAATAAGTGCACCAGTCTTGAATCCATGCGTCGGTGGAAACAATGCCGGCATGTTGCATGTATTAGCTCTGAACATAGCGAGTGATTGCCTTGTAGCTGTCGAACTGAGCGTAGAATGTGATTATCGCTCACTTGAAAGGGTCAAGCCCTTTCGAGTCGTCCGGTTTTTACGCCAGACGACTCGGTTCACCATCTTTCGGGAAGGGACCGTCTCGGTCGCAAGCTGCTCCGGTCCCCAAACAACCTGCGACAAATGATAGGAAATGCCGACATCAATACGTGTTCAGTTTGGTTTATCGCTCATAGGTCTTTTTGACCATCGATCCCTGATTATAACTCTCAATTAAACAGTCAGGAGAGTAAGGCATGCCCATCGATATCTCATCGACAGGCGATACCGCAAGAACGGCCAACGACACATCAGGTGATCGATTATTGCTACGACTTTTGCTTAATCGTTTCCACTCCTTAGAGAAAGAAACCCCCGGGGACCGTCTCGGTCGCAAGCTGCTCCGGTCCCTAAACAACCTGCGACAAATGATAGGAAATGCCGACATCAATATGTGTTCAGTTTGGTTTATCGCTCATTGGTCTGTTTGACCATCGATCCCTGATTAAACTCTCAGAAATCCAGTCGGGAGAGTAAGGCATGCCCATCGATATCTCATCGACAGGCGATACCGCTTGAACGGCCAACGACACATCAGAGGATCGTATCTTGCTACAACTCTTGCTTAATAGTTTCCACTCCTTGGAGAAAGAAACCCCCGGGGACCGTCTCGGCCGCAAGCTGCTCCGGTCCCTAAACAACCTGCGGCATCAAATGATAGGAAAAGCCGACATCAATACGTGTTCAGTTTGGTTTATCGCTCATTGGTCTTGTTTGACCATCGATCCCTGATTAATACTCTCAATTAGAAGGTCGGTAGAGTAAGGCATGCCCATCGATATCTCATCGACAGGCGATACCGCATGAACGGCCAACGACACATCAGAGGATCGTATCTTGCTACAACTCTTGCTTAATAGTTTCCACTCCTTGGAGAAAGAAACCCCCGGGGACCGTCTCGGCCGCAAGTTGCTCCGGTCCCTAAACAACCTGCGGCATCAAATGATAGGAAAAGCCGACATCAATACGTGTTCAGTTTGGTTTATCGCTCATAGGTCTGTTTGACCATCGATCCTAGAATTCAACTTTCGAGTAAGGCATGCCCGTCGATATCTCATCGATAGGCGATACCGGTAGAACGGCCAACGACACACATCTAGGATCGCATTTACTCTTCCTTGGATGGATAACCAATACCCTAGGACCGTTTCATCGCGAGCTGCTCCGGTCCTCAAACAACTCGCGAACCACCGATAGGATGATATTAGGAATGGCCGACTTTCATCCTTTAACTCTCAGTTCTGCTTACCAAAACATAGGTACTTGGACCTTAAAGACCACTATATGTTCCCCGATCGGGGGCAATCGGAACGTCTATCCATCATCAACATCGTTTCACTCATTCCGAACCACCAAATTGGACAGACAGTACCATATTCACCAACCGATTGCTTCAACTTCGCAAACTGTATGGTAAGTTCTACTAATTTCACATCTTACCATCGACTAATAGTGCATAAATCCACTTGGAAATCACTTTTCCTTGGTCCTCGGACCTTCTACGACAACGTCCAACAAATATCCGAAGTCGTTTCCCAACTTAGACCAAGCATTTCGTATCTTTACTTCTAATCGATTTTTTCTCGCATAATTGACGATCAAAATCTAAAAACCACATTTTGAGCCAGAAGCAGTCGTCCGATCGTCCTGGGGGTAGTCTCAATCGATTTAGAAGGGTCCAATTCATAAAGATACATACTCAGTCAAAATCATGCTTCTGGCTCACCTACCCCCTATATAGTAAACGAAAGCGTACAGGCGTGGAAAACGTGCCATTTTTCTCCATCACGGACTTTTTTTTTCTCGTTGCACCGACTCTAGTAAAAAAGTGAAATTTTTTACTAGTTACCAACTTTTGCAAATTATCATCGGATATCACTTTTTATGGTCTATAGTAAGTTCTTATCACGTTTTAGTAGTTTTTGAAAAAAAAATTTTTTTGAACTTTTCAAAATTTTTCAAAACAAAGTTTTTGTAGGCGGTTTTGTGTATGGAGGGTTACTAGTCTCGGGGTCACTGTTTGACCAAAAAACCACTATATATCATTCGAAAGGTAATTTCAAGGGCTACAAAAAATTGTTCTACGGCACCCCCCTCCGACGTCTAGTATTCGAGTTATTGGCCAAAAACCATCACTTGAGCGATTTTTCGTTCAGGGTACCCGACTCTAGTAAAAAAGTGAAATTTTTCTCGATTGACCAAGTGTTGCAAATGACCATCGGATTTCACTTTTTATGGTCTATAGTGAGTTCTGATCACGATTTGGTACTTTTTGAAAAAATTTTTTTGACGCACTTTTCAAAATTTTGCAAAACCAAAACTTTTTAGGCGGTTTTGTGTATGGAGGGTTACTAGTCTCGGGGTCACTGTTTGACCAAAAAACCACTATATATCATTCGAAAGGTAATTTCAAGGGCTACAAAAAATTGTTCTACGGCACCCCCCTCCGACGTCTAGTATTCGAGTTATTGGCCAAAAACCGCAACTATAGCGGTTTTTCGTACAGGGTACCCGACTCTAGTAAAATGATGCGATTTTTACTAGTCTAGGAACTTTTTGGTCAAAAAATCAAGTATATGTCATTCGATAGATAATTTCAAGGGCTACCAAAAATTGTTCCACGACACCCCCCTGCGACGTCTAGTATTCGAGTTATTAGCCAAAAACCGCAACTTAAGCGGTTTTTCGTCCAGGGTACCCGACTCTAGTAAAATGATGCGATTTTTACTAGTCTAGGGAACTTTTTGGCCAAAAATCAACTATATGTCATTCGATAGATAATTTCAAGGGCTACCAAAAATTGTTCCACGACACCCCCCTCCGACGTCTAGTATTCGAGTTATTAGCCAAAAACCGCAATTATAGCGGTTTTTCGTCCAGGGTACCCGACTCTAGTAAAATGATGCGATTTTTACTAGTCTAGGGAACTTTTTGGCCAAAAATCAAGTATATGTCATTCGATAGATAATTTCAAGGGCTACCAAAAATTGTTCCACGACACCCCCCTGCGACGTCTAGTATTCGAGTTATTAGCCAAAAACCGCAATTATAGCGGTTTTTCGTCCAGGGTACCCGACTCTAGTAAAATGATGCGATTTTTACTAGTCTAGGGAACTTTTTGGCCAAAAATCAAGTATATGTCATTCGATAGATAATTTCAAGGGCTACCAAAAATTGTTCCATGACACCCCCCTGCGACGTCTAGTATTCGAGTTATGGGCCAAAAACCATTCATACTTGAGCATTTTGCTCATTTTGCCTGTACGGGTACCGGGGACTAGTAAAATCAGGCCAATTTTACTAGAGTAGGGGTCCTTTTTGGTCAAAAAAACAACTTTTGCTCGTTCGATAGGGAATCGATAGGGCAACAAAAAATCGTTCTACGACCCCCCCTTCCGATGTCTAGTATTCGAGTTATGGGCCAAAAACAGTTTATAGCTAATTTTTCACTCGATTTTTCACCAAGTATCGCACATTACTCCGGTTCTATACATTGGATCGTCAATCTTTAAGATTTTATGGGTAGTTCCAACTGTTTGCTACATTTCATCCATACATCACCAACCGATTCAATGTCTGTGCTAGAAGTTATTAGAGGAATAAAAAAATTTACCCTTGGCTTTGGACCGTACAATTTTACCCATTTTTGGCCCATATTTGCCCCATAGCTCCGCCGGTATCCAAGATATGGCCACACTTTCTTCTGGCCATGGGTAGATGGCACTTGTGGCTAGATTTCTTCCATGCACCACTAATCGCTACCATGTCTGTGGCCGGAGCTATTCACGAAAGCGCCTTGCGCACTTGGTCGGATTTTTGGTCCACCTGGCACCATTTTTGGCCCATATTTGCCCCATAGCTCCGCCGGTATCCAAGATAGCGCCACACTTTCTTCTGGCCATGGGTAGATGGCACTTGTGGCTAGATTTCTTCCATGCACCACTAATCGCTACCATGTCTCTGGCCGGAGCTATTCGACGAACAACCAACGCATTTACCTAGGTACTTTTTCGGATTTTTGGTCCAACTTGCACCATTTTTGGCCCATATTTGCCCCATAGCTCCGCCGGTATCCAAGATATGGCCACACTTTCTTCTGGCCATGGGTAGATGGCACTTGTGGCTAGATTTCTTCCATGCACCACTAATCGCTACCATGTCTGTGGCCGGAGCTATTCGACGAACAACCATCGCATTTACCTAGGTACTTTTTCGGATTTTTGGTCCAACTTGCACCATTTTTGGCCCATATTTGCCCCATAGCTCCGCCGGTATCCAAGATATGGCCACACTTTCTTCTGGCCATGGCTAGATGGCACTTGTGGCTAGATTTCTTCCATGCACCACTAATCGCTACCATGTCTGTGGCCGGAGCTATTCACGAAAGCGCCTCGCGCACTTGGTCGGATTTTTGGTCCAACTTCACCATTTTTGGCCCATATTTGCCCCATAGCTCCGCCGGTATCCAAGATAGCGCCACACTTTCTTCTGGCCATGGGTAGATGGCACTTGTGGCTAGATTTCTTCCATGCACCACTAATCGCTACCATGTCTGTGGCCGGAGCTATTCACGAAAGCGCCTCGCGCACTTGGTCGGATTTTTGGTCCAACTTGCACCATTTTTGGCCCATATTTGCCCCATAGCTCCGCCGGTATCCAAGATATGGCCACACTTTCTTCTGGCCATGGGTAGATGGCACTTGTGGCTAGATTTCTTCCATGCACCACTAATCGCTACCATGTCTGTGGCCGGAGCTATTCGACGAACAACCATCGCATTTACCTAGGTACTTTTTCGGATTTTTGGTCCAACTTGCACCATTTTTGGCCCATATTTGCCCCATAGCTCCGCCGGTATCCAAGATATGGCCACACTTTCTTCTGGCCATGGGTAGATGGCACTTGTGGCTAGATTTCTTCCATGCACCACTAATCGCTACCATGTCTGTGGCCGGAGCTATTCACGAAAGCGCCTCGCGCACTTGGTCGGATTTTTGGTCCACCTGGCACCATTGTTGGCCCGTATTTGCCCCATAGCTCCGCCGGTATCCAAGATATGGCCACACTTTGTTCTGGCCATGGGTAGATGGCACTTGTGGCTAGATTTCTTCCATGCACCACTAATCGCTACCATGTCTCTGGCCGGAGCTATTCGACGAACAACCATCGCATTTACCTAGGTACTTTTTCGGATTTTTGGTCCAACTTGCACCATTTTTGGCCCATATTTGCCCCATAGCTCCGCCGGTATCCAAGATATGGCCACACTTTCTTCTGGCCATGGGTAGATGGCACTTGTGGCTAGATTTCTTCCATGCACCACTAATCGCTACCATGTCTGTGGCCGGAGCTATTCACGAAAGCGCCTCGCGCACTTGGTCGGATTTTTGGTCCAACTTGCACCATTTTTGGCCCATATTTGCCCCATAGCTCCGCCGGTATCCAAGATATGGCCACACTTTCTTCTGGCCATGGGTAGATGGCACTTGTGGCTAGATTTCTTCCATGCACCACTAATCGCTACCATGTCTGTGGCCGGAGCTATTCGACGAACAACCATCGCATTTACCTAGGTACTTTTTCGGATTTTTGGTCCAACTTGCACCATTTTTGGCCCATATTTGCCCCATAGCTCCGCCGGTATCCAAGATATGGCCACACTTTCTTCTGGCCATGGCTAGATGGCACTTGTGGCTAGATTTCTTCCATGCACCACTAATCGCTACCATGTCTGTGGCCGGAGCTATTCACGAAAGCGCCTCGCGCACTTGGTCGGATTTTTGGTCCAACTTCACCATTTTTGGCCCATATTTGCCCCATAGCTCCGCCGGTATCCAAGATAGCGCCACACTTTCTTCTGGCCATGGGTAGATGGCACTTGTGGCTAGATTTCTTCCATGCACCACTAATCGCTACCATGTCTGTGGCCGGAGCTATTCACGAAAGCGCCTCGCGCACTTGGTCGGATTTTTGGTCCAACTTGCACCATTTTTGGCCCATATTTGCCCCATAGCTCCGCCGGTATCCAAGATATGGCCACACTTTCTTCTGGCCATGGGTAGATGGCACTTGTGGCTAGATTTCTTCCATGCACCACTAATCGCTACCATGTCTGTGGCCGGAGCTATTCGACGAACAACCATCGCATTTACCTAGGTACTTTTTCGGATTTTTGGTCCAACTTGCACCATTTTTGGCCCATATTTGCCCCATAGCTCCGCCGGTATCCAAGATATGGCCACACTTTCTTCTGGCCATGGGTAGATGGCACTTGTGGCTAGATTTCTTCCATGCACCACTAATCGCTACCATGTCTGTGGCCGGAGCTATTCACGAAAGCGCCTCGCGCACTTGGTCGGATTTTTGGTCCACCTGGCACCATTGTTGGCCCGTATTTGCCCCATAGCTCCGCCGGTATCCAAGATATGGCCACACTTTGTTCTGGCCATGGGTAGATGGCACTTGTGGCTAGATTTCTTCCATGCACCACTAATCGCTACCATGTCTCTGGCCGGAGCTATTCGACGAACAACCATCGCATTTACCTAGGTACTTTTTCGGATTTTTGGTCCAACTTGCACCATTTTTGGCCCATATTTGCCCCATAGCTCCGCTGGTATCCAAGATATGGCCACACTTTCTTCTGGCCATGGGTAGATGGCACTTGTGGCTAGATTTCTTCCATGCACCACTAATCGCTACCATGTCTGTGGCCGGAGCTATTCACGAAAGCGCCTCGCGCACTTGGTCGGATTTTTGGTCCAACTTGCACCATTTTTGGCCCATATTTGCCCCATAGCTCCGCCGGTATCCAAGATATGGCCACACTTTCTTCTGGCCATGGGTAGATGGCACTTGTGGCTAGATTTCTTCCATGCACCACTAATCGCTACCATGTCTGTGGCCGGAGCTATTCGACGAACAACCATCGCATTCACCTTCTCGTTGCACTTCTTCGGGAATTTGGTGCAACCAAGTTTTCACTATAACTTGGTCATTTTCCGTCCATCGGACATGCGGTTTTGGGTGTCGATACTTGACACCGCACGCTACAATATGTTCCTCCACGACCATGTGGTCCGATGCTTCCAACAGGAGCTATTCGAGGATTACCGATTTTTCACCATTAAAAATGCTCAATTTTGAACCAACTTTTGCCTATAACTCAGGCTGTATCGATCGGATCTTCAATCTTGAAAAAGTTTTGGATAGGTGGCATCAAATGCTACATTTCGTTCTTCCACGTCAACTTTGTCCGATGTCTAGCAAAAAAGTTATTCGCGAACCAAGTCCAGAACCCATGCAATGGCTGCCCACATTGCATACATCACGGCGGTTAACTCTCGTTACTCTATACCGAGGACTTGGTACATTTTCAGGCATTCGTTGCTACTTCTCGGTTCATGATATTCGTTTACGGTCTTCACTAGGGCATTTGGTGCTCCTTATCGGTTCATGATATTCGTTTACGGTCTTCACTAGGGCATTTGGTGCTCCTTATCGGTTCATGATATTCGTTTACGGTCTTCACTAGGGCATTTGGTGCTCCTTATCGGTTCATGATATTCGTTTACGGTCTTCACTAGGGCATTTGGTGCTCCTTATCGGTTCATGATATTCGTTTACGGTCTTCACTAGGGCATTTGGTGCTCCTTATCGGTTCATGATATTCGTTTACGGTCTTCACTAGGGCATTTGGTGCTCCTTATCGGTTCATGATATTCGTTTACGGTCTTCACTAGGGCATTTGGTGCTCCTTATCGGTTCTTGATATTCGTTTACGGTCTTCACTAGGGCATTTGGTGCTCCTTCTCGGTTCATGATATTCGTTTACGGTCTTCACTAGGGCATTTGGTGCTCCTTCTCGGTTCATGATATTCGTTTACGGTCTTCACTAGGGCATTTGGTACTGGGCTTCCCACTTTCTACTGATCGATCCATACTCACTTGCGTGCACCTAGCCTAGGAAGGTTTCCTATGGCTTCCCATCTTTCTACTGATCGATCCATACTCACTTGCGTGCACCTAGCCTAGGAAGGTTTCCTTGGGCTTCCCATCTTTCTACTGATCGATCCATACTCACTTGCGTGCACCTAGCCTAGGAAGGTTTCCTTGGGCTTCCCATCTTTCTACTGATCGATCCATACTCACTTGCGTGCACCTAGCCTAGGAAGGTTTCCTATGGCTTCCCATCTTTCTACTGATCGATCCATACTCACTTGCGTGCACCTAGCCTAGGAAGGTTTCCTTGGGCTTCCCATCTTTCTACTGATCGATCCATACTCACTTGCGTGCACCTAGCCTAGGAAGGTTTCCTTGGGCTTCCCATCTTTCTACTGATCGATCCATACTCACTTGCGTGCACCTAGCCTAGGAAGGTTTCCTATGGCTTCCCATCTTTCTACTGATCGATCCATACTCACTTGCGTGCACCTAGCCTAGGAAGGTTTCCTTGGGCTTCCCATCTTTCTACTGATCGATCCATACTCACTTGCGTGCACCTAGCCTAGGAAGGTTTCCTTGGGCTTCCCATCTTTCTACTGATCGATCCATACTCACTTGCGTGCACCTAGCCTAGGAAGGTTTCCTATGGCTTCCCATCTTTCTACTGATCGATCCATACTCACTTGCGTGCACCTAGCCTAGGAAGGTTTCCTTGGGCTTCCCATCTTTCTACTGATCGATCCATACTCACTTGCGTGCACCTAGCCTAGGAAGGTTTCCTTGGGCTTCCCATCTTTCTACTGATCGATCCATACTCACTTGCGTGCACCTAGCCTAGGAAGGTTTCCTATGGCTTCCCATCTTTCTACTGATCGATCCATACTCACTTGCGTGCACCTAGCCTAGGAAGGTTTCCCTTCGGTACCGACTTCCATCTACGCACTCGATATAACCTAGGTACTTGGTACCGATGTTGGTTAACACTCAAGCATTTCTTGCATCCTGCGTGCAAGGTACCAATTTTCACTTCTTAGGTACGTTTATGGGCCCGCATTAATCCAATATCGCTCCGATGGCCTTTCGCATTATTTCATCCGATAGCCCTTGCCAAAAGCTACCAAAAGTTTCTCCACGGCCATGTGCTCCGACGCTTAGTTTAGGAAATATTCGAAAAAATTCAAAATAGGAAGCATTT
>NW_026045123.1:25000-27500 GCF_943734845.2 Anopheles funestus
CTGGCGCCGCAGTCAACTCATGTGCTTGGATCGGATCGAGCTATTGAGTATTGGGCCTGCATACTCGCTCATCCGTATCCTTTGCGTACCGCCCCATGGCCCTTGTATGTCTGCACCACAGTTCCTGTTCGTTCCGTGCCTATGGCCGGATACGTATTGCACATCGGTTAACCTGACGCCGCAGTCAACTCTTGTGCTTGGATCGGATCGAGCTATTGAGTATTGGGCCTGCATACTCGCTCATCCGTATCCTTTGCGTACCGCCCCATGGCCCTTGTATGTCTGCACCACAGTTCCTGTTCGTTCCGTGCCTATGGCCGGATACGTATTGCACATCGGTATACCTGTCGCTACTCAGGCAACTCGTGTGCGTGGATTGGATCGAGAACATGGTGTGTGCCCCCATGTTATAATTGATAGTCCATATCCACTTTATAGGTTAAAGTCATAAGTTGTGATTGCACAACCATTCTTCATAAGAGTTTAATCACTCTTCAACTAACTTTCGTTCTGGTGTCTTGGTATCAAATCGCGTAAGACACAAGATTCTACTGGCCAAATAGAATCTAGCACATTGGTTAACCTGGCGCCGCAGTCAACTCATGTGCTTGGATCGGATCGAGCTATTGAGTATTGGGCCTGCATACTCGCTCATCCGTATCCTTTGCGTACCGCCCCATGGCCCCGTCCTTAGAGTTAATGACTAGTAGGCTTAACTCTTTGTATGTCCTGCACCACAGTTCCCGTTCGTTCCGTGCCGTGGCCGGATACGTATTGCACATCGGTATACCTGTCGCTACTCAGGCAACTCGTGTGCGGTGGATTGGATCGAGCTCATGGGGTGTGTAGAGATTCCATGTTATAATTGCAAGTCCATATCCACTTTATAGGTTAAAGTCATAAGTTGTGATTGCACAACCATACTTCATAAGAGTTTAATAACTCTTCAACTAACTTTCGTTCTGGTGTCTTGGTATCAAATCGCATAAGACACAAGATTCTACTGGCCAAATAGAATCTAGCACATTGGTTAACCTGGCGCCGCAGTCAACTCATGTGCTTGGATCGGATCGAGCTATTGAGTATTGGGCCTGCATACTCGCTCATCCGTATCCTTTGCGTACCGCCCCCATGGCCCCGTCCCTTAGAGTTAATGACTAATAGGCTTAACTCTTTGTATGTCTGCACCACAGTTCCCGTTCGTTCCGTGCCGTGGCCGGATACGTATTGCACAACAGTAGATACCATCACCTGACGTATCTAACACACCACTATTGTAACTCGTCGTCGAAGGACCTTTCAAGTGCCTGATGGCCAGGGGAGCTCTTACACGGCACGGAGACACAGTGATGCTCGCCCATCACAGTGTACAACGATCGAGTTTGCTTAAGTGTCTGGGTACCTACACACCAGACACAATGCAATGGCCACGGATCCACACAAGGCACATCACATGCAGAAAGCTTCACCAGATTATGACACATACCACACTCTTGTAACTCGTCGTCGAAGGGGCGTTCAAAGTGCCTTACGGCTAGGGGAGATCTAGCACGGCACGGAGACACAGTGATGGTTGCCCATCAAAGTGTACAACGATCGAGTTTGCTTTCCGCGCAAGCGTTCTAAGTGTCTGGGTACCTACACACCAGACACAATGCAATGGCCACGGATCCACACAAGGCACATCACATGCAGAAAGCTTCACCAGATTCTGACACATACCACACTCTTGTAACTCGTCGTCGAAGGGGCGTTCAAAGTGCCTTACGGCTAGGGGGGATCTAGCACGGCACGGAGACACAGTGATGGTCACCCATCAAAGTGTACAACGAACGAGTTGGCTTTCAACAAATTCTGACACATAGCAAGCGAGCGACCGAGCTACACCGAAGGCAGCCCATGGTTGGTCACTCGCGGACGATCATCAGTAATGATCCTTCCGCAGGTTCACCTACGGAAACCTTGTTACGACTTTTACTTCCTCTAAATCATCAAGTTCGGTCAACTTCAGCCATGCCAGCTGCAGCTCACGAAGGAACCGCGGAAGGTAAGCCTCCAGAAACCTCACTAAATAATCCATCGGTAGTAGCGACGGGCGGTGTGTACAAAGGGCAGGGACGTAATCAGCACTAGCTAATGACTAGTGCTTACTAGAAATTCCAGGTTCATGGGGACCGTTGCAGTCCCCAATCCCGACTAGATGGGCATTTTAGTGATTTCCCGTTCCTCTCGGAATGGGGGCGCCTATTGGCGAGAACACGCTGCGACCCACATTGTAGCACGCGTGCAGCCCAGAACATCTAAGGGCATCACGGACCTGTTATCGCTCATTCTCAGCTTGCTAAACACAAGTTGTCCCGCTAAGCAGGGCAAACGTAGCCGACGACCGCCCGTGAAGGCGCCGCCCGGCTGTAACGTCAGGTGCGCCCGGAGGCGCACTGCTGACAGCGTTCTAGTTAGCATGTTTGAGTCACGTTCGTTATCGGAATTAACCAGACAA
>NW_026045124.1:12500-20000 GCF_943734845.2 Anopheles funestus
CTCAGTAATCCAGTCGGGAGAGTAAGGCATGCCCATCGATATCTCATCGACAGGCGATACCGCTTGAACGGCCAACGACACATCAGAGGATCGTATCTTGCTACAACTTTTGCTTAATCGTTTCTTCTCCTTGGAGAAAGAAACCCCCGGGGACCGTCTCGGCCGCAAGCTGCTCCGGTCCCTAAACAACCTGCGGCATCAAATGATAGGAAAAGCCGACATCAATACGTGTTCAGTTTGGTTTATCGCTCATTGGTCTTGTTTGACCATCGATCCCTGATTAATACTCTCAATTAGAAGGTCGGTAGAGTAAGGCATGCCCATCGATATCTCATCGACAGGCGATACCGCATGAACGGCCAACGACACATCAGAGGATCGTATCTTGCTACAACTCTTGCTTAATAGTTTCCACTCCTTGGAGAAAGAAACCCCCGGGGACCGTCTCGGCCGCAAGTTGCTCCGGTCCCTAAACAACCTGCGGCATCAAATGATAGGAAAAGCCGACATCAATACGTGTTCAGTTTGGTTTATCGCTCATAGGTCTGTTTGACCATCGATCCTAGAATTCAACTTTCGAGTAAGGCATGCCCGTCGATATCTCATCGATAGGCGATACCGGTAGAACGGCCAACGACACACATCTAGGATCGCATTTACTCTTCCTTGGATGGATAACCAATACCCTAGGACCGTTTCATCGCGAGCTGCTCCGGTCCTCAAACAACTCGCGAACCACCGATAGGATGATATTAGGAATGGCCGACTTTCATCCTTTAACTCTCAGTTCTGCTTACCAAAACATAGGTACTTGGACCTTAAAGACCACTATATGTTCCCCGATCGGGGGCAATCGGAACGTCTATCCATCATCAACATCGTTTCACTCATTCCGAACCACCAAATTGGACAGACAGTACCATATTCACCAACCGATTGCTTCAACTTCGCAAACTGTATGGTAAGTTCTACTAATTTCACATCTTACCATCGACTAATAGTGCATAAATCCACTTGGAAATCACTTTTCCTTGGTCCTCGGACCTTCTACGACAACGTCCAACAAATATCCGAAGTCGTTTCCCAACTTAGACCAAGCATTTCGTATCTTTACTTCTAATCGATTTTTTCTCTCATAATTGACGATCAAAATCTAAAAACCACATTTTGAGCCAGAAGCAGTCGTCCGATCGTCCTGGGGGTAGTCTCAATCGATTTAGAAGGGCCCAATTCATAAAGATACGTACTCAGTCAAATTCATGCTTCTGGCTCACCTACCCCCTATATAGAAAACGAAAGCGTACAGGCGTGGAAAACGTGCCATTTTTCTCCATCACGGACTTTTTTTTTCTCGTTGCACCGACTCTAGTAAAAAAGTGAAATTTTTTTACTAGTTACCAACTTTTGCAAATTATCATCGGATATCACTTTTCATGGTCTATAGTAAGTTCTTATCACGTTTTAGTAGTTTTTGAAAAAAAAAATTTTTTGAACTTTTCAAAATTTTTCAAAACAAAGTTTTTGTAGGCGGTTTTGTGTATGGAGGGTTACTAGTCTCGGGGTCACTGTTTGACCAAAAAAACCACTATATATCATTCGAAAGGTAATTTCAAGGGCTACAAAAAATTGTTCTACGGCACCCCCCTCCGACGTCTAGTATTCGAGTTATTGGCCAAAAACCATCACTTGAGCGATTTTTCGTTCAGGGTACCCGACTCTAGTAAAAAAGTGAAATTTTTCTCGATTGACCAAGTGTTGCAAATGATCATCGGATTTCACTTTTTATGGTCTATAGTGAGTTCTGATCACGATTTGGTACTTTTTGGAAAAATTTTTTTGACGCACTTTTCAAAATTTTGCAAAACCAAAACTTTTTAGGCGGTTTTGTGTATGGAGGGTTACTAGTCTCGGGGTCACTGTTTGACCAAAAAACCACTATATATCATTCGAAAGGTAATTTCAAGGGCTACAAAAAATTGTTCTACGGCACCCCCCTCCGACGTCTAGTATTCGAGTTATTGGCCAAAAACCGCAACTATAGCGGTTTTTCGTACAGGGTACCCGACTCTAGTAAAATGATGCGATTTTTACTAGTCTAGGAACTTTTTGGTCAAAAAATCAAGTATATGTCATTCGATAGATAATTTCAAGGGCTACCAAAAATTGTTCCACGACACCCCCCTGCGACGTCTAGTATTCGAGTTATTAGCCAAAAACCGCAACTTAAGCGGTTTTTCGTCCAGGGTACCCGACTCTAGTAAAATGATGCGATTTTTACTAGTCTAGGGAACTTTTTGGCCAAAAATCAAGTATATGTCATTCGATAGATAATTTCAAGGGCTACCAAAAATTGTTCCACGACACCCCCCTGCGACGTCTAGTATTCGAGTTATTAGCCAAAAACCGCAATTATAGCGGTTTTTCGTCCAGGGTACCCGACTCTAGTAAAATGATGCGATTTTTACTAGTCTAGGGAACTTTTTGGCCAAAAATCAAGTATATGTCATTCGATAGATAATTTCAAGGGCTACCAAAAATTGTTCCACGACACCCCCCTGCGACGTCTAGTATTCGAGTTATTAGCCAAAAACCGCAATTATAGCGGTTTTTCGTCCAGGGTACCCGACTCTAGTAAAATGATGCGATTTTTACTAGTCTAGGGAACTTTTTGGCCAAAAAATCAAGTATATGTCAATCGATAGATAATTTCAAGGGCTACCAAAAATTGTTCTAAGACACCCCCCTGCGACGTCTAGTATTCGAGTTATGGGCCAAAAACCATTCATACTTGAGCATTTTGCTCATTTTGCCTGTACGGGTACCGAGGACTAGTAAAATCAGGCCAATTTTACTAGAGTAGGGGTCCTTTTTGGTCAAAAAAACAACTTTTGCTCGTTCGATAGGGAATCGATAGGGCAACAAAAAATCGTTCTACGACCCCCCCTTCCGATGTCTAGTATTCGAGTTATGGGCCAAAAACAGTTTATAGTTAATTTTTCACTCGATTTTACACCAAGTATCGCACATTACTCCGGTTCTATACATTGGATCGTCAATCTTTAAGATTTTATGGGTAGTTCCAACTGTTTGCTGCATTTCATCCATACATTACCAACCGATTCAATGTCTGTGCTAGAAGTTATTAGAGGAATAAAAAAATTTACCCTTGGCTTTGGACCGTACAAGTTTACCCATTTTTGGCCCGTATTTGCCCCATAGCTCCGCCGGTATCCAAGATATCGCCACACTTTCTTCTGGCCATGGCTAGATGGCACTTGTGGCTAGATTTCTTCCATGCACCACTAATCGCTACCATGTCTGTGGCCGGAGCTATTCGACGAACAACCATCACATTTACCTAGGTACTTTTTCGGATTTTTGGTCCAACTTGCACCATTTTTGGCCCATATTTGCCCCATAGCTCCGCCGGTATCCAAGATATGGCCACACTTTCTTCTGGCCATGGGTAGATGGCACTTGTGGCTAGATTTCTTCCATGCACCACTAATCGCTACCATGTCTGTGGCCGGAGCTATTCACGAAAGCGCCTCGCGCACTTGGTCGGATTTTTGGTCCAACTTCACCATTTTTGGCCCATATTTGCACCATAGCTCCGCCGGTATCCAAGATATGGCCACACTTTCTTCTGGCCATGGCTAGATGGCACTTGTGGCTAGATTTCTTCCATGCACCACTAATCGCTACCATGTCTGTGGCCGGAGCTATTCACGAAAGCGCCTCGCGCACTTGGTCGGATTGTTGGTCCAACTTGCACCATTTTTGGCCCATATTTGCCCCATAGCTCCGCCGGTATCCAAGATATGGCCACACTTTCTTCTGGCCATGGGTAGATGGCACTTGTGGCTAGATTTCTTCCATGCACCACTAATCGCTACCATGTCTGTGGCCGGAGCTATTCGACGAACAACCATCGCATTTACCTAGGTACTTTTTCGGATTTTTGGTCCAACTTGCACCATTTTTGGCCCATATTTGCCCCATAGCTCCGCCGGTATCCAAGATATGGCCACACTTTCTTCTGGCCATGGCTAGATGGCACTTGTGGCTAGATTTCTTCCATGCACCACTAATCGCTACCATGTCTGTGGCCGGAGCTATTCACGAAAGCGCCTCGCGCACTTGGTCGGATTTTTGGTCCAACTTCACCATTTTTGGCCCATATTTGCCCCATAGCTCCGCCGGTATCCAAGATATGGCCACACTTTCTTCTGGCCATGGGTAGATGGCACTTGTGGCTAGATTTCTTCCATGCACCACTAATCGCTACCATGTCTGTGGCCGGAGCTATTCGACGAACAACCATCGCATTTACCTAGGTACTTTTTCAGATTTTTGGTCCAACTTGCACCATTTTTGGCCCATATTTGCCCCATAGCTCCGCCGGTATCCAAGATATGGCCACACTTTCTTCTGGCCATGGGTAGATGGCACTTGTGGCTAGATTTCTTCCATGCACCACTAATCGCTACCATGTCTGTGGCCGGAGCTATTCACGAAAGCGCCTCGCGCACTTGGTCGGATTTTTGGTCCAACTTCACCATTTTTGGCCCATATTTGCCCCATAGCTCCGCCGGTATCCAAGATATGGCCACACTTTCTTCTGGCCATGGGTAGATGGCACTTGTGGCTAGATTTCTTCCATGCACCACTAATCGCTACCATGTCTGTGGCCGGAGCTATTCGACGAACAACCATCGCATTCACCTTCTCGTTGCACTTCTTCGGGAATTTGGTGCAACCAAGTTTTCACTATAACTTGGTCATTTTCCGTCCATCGGACATGCGGTTTTGGGTGTCGATACTTGACACCGCGCGCTACAATATGTTCCTCCACGACCATGTGGTCCGATGCTTCCAACAGGAGCTATTCGAGGAGTACCGATTTTTCACCATTAAAAATGCTCAATTTTGCACCAACTTTTGCCTATAACTCAGGCTGTATCGATCGGATCTTCAATCTTGAAAAAGTTTTGGATAGGTGGCACCAAATGCTACATTTCGTTCTTCCACGTCAACTTTGTCCGATGTCTAGCAAAAAAGTTATTCGCGAACCAAGTCCAGAACCCATGCAATGGCTGCCCTCATTGCATACATCACGGCGGTTAACTCTCGTTACTCTATACCGTGGACTTGGTACTTTTTCAGGCATTCGTTGCTACTTCTCGGTTCATGATATTCGTTTACGGTCTTCACTAGGGCATTTGGTGCTCCTTATCGGTTCATGATATTCGTTTACGGTCTTCACTAGGGCATTTGGTGCTCCTTATCGGTTCATGATATTCGTTTACGGTCTTCACTAGGGCATTTGGTGCTCCTTATCGGTTCATGATATTCGTTTACGGTCTTCACTAGGGCATTTGGTAATGGGCTTCCCACTTTCTACTGATCGATCCATACTCACTTGCGTGCACCTAGCCTAGGAAGGTTTCCTTGGGCTTCCCATCTTTCTACTGATCGATCCATACTCACTTGCGAGCACCTAGCCTAGGAAGGTTTCCTATGGCTTCCCATCTTTCTACTGATCGATCCATACTCACTTGCGTGCACCTAGCCTAGGAAGGTTTCCTATGGCTTCCCATCTTTCTACTGATCGATCCATACTCACTTGCGTGCACCTAGCCTAGGAAGGTTTCCTTGGGCTTCCCATCTTTCTACTGATCGATCCATACTCACTTGCGTGCACCTAGCCTAGGAAGGTTTCCTTGGGCTTCCCATCTTTCTACTGATCGATCCATACTCACTTGCGTGCACCTAGCCTAGGAAGGTTTCCTTGGGCTTCCCATCTTTCTACTGATCGATCCATACTCACTTGCGTGCACCTAGCCTAGGAAGGTTTCCTATGGCTTCCCATCTTTCTACTGATCGATCCATACTCACTTGCGTGCACCTAGCCTAGGAAGGTTTCCTATGGCTTCCCATCTTTCTACTGATCGATCCATACTCACTTGCGTGCACCTAGCCTAGGAAGGTTTCCTTGGGCTTCCCATCTTTCTACTGATCGATCCATACTCACTTGCGTGCACCTAGCCTAGGAAGGTTTCCTTGGGCTTCCCATCTTTCTACTGATCGATCCATACTCACTTGCGTGCACCTAGCCTAGGAAGGTTTCCTATGGCTTCCCATCTTTCTACTGATCGATCCATACTCACTTGCGTGCACCTAGCCTAGGAAGGTTTCCTATGGCTTCCCATCTTTCTACTGATCGATCCATACTCACTTGCGTGCACCTAGCCTAGGAAGGTTTCCTTGGGCTTCCCATCTTTCTACTGATCGATCCATACTCACTTGCGTGCACCTAGCCTAGGAAGGTTTCCTTGGGCTTCCCATCTTTCTACTGATCGATCCATACTCACTTGCGTGCACCTAGCCTAGGAAGGTTTCCTATGGCTTCCCATCTTTCTACTGATCGATCCATACTCACTTGCGTGCACCTAGCCTAGGAAGGTTTCCTATGGCTTCCCATCTTTCTACTGATCGATCCATACTCACTTGCGTGCACCTAGCCTAGGAAGGTTTCCTTGGGCTTCCCATCTTTCTACTGATCGATCCATACTCACTTGCGTGCACCTAGCCTAGGAAGGTTTCCTTGGGCTTCCCATCTTTCTACTGATCGATCCATACTCACTTGCGTGCACCTAGCCTAGGAAGGTTTCCTATGGCTTCCCATCTTTCTACTGATCGATCCATACTCACTTGCGTGCACCTAGCCTAGGAAGGTTTCCTATGGCTTCCCATCTTTCTACTGATCGATCCATACTCACTTGCGTGCACCTAGCCTAGGAAGGTTTCCTTGGGCTTCCCATCTTTCTACTGATCGATCCATACTCACTTGCGTGCACCTAGCCTAGGAAGGTTTCCCTTTGGTACCGACTTCCATCTACGCACTCGATATAACCTAGGTACTTGGTACCGATGATGGTTAACACTCAAGCATTTCTTGCATCCTGCGTGCAAGGTACCAATTTTCACTTCTCAGGTGCGTTTATGAGCCCGCATTAATCCAATATCGCTCTGATGGCCTTTCTTATTATTTCATCCGATAGCCCTTGCCAAAAGCTACCAAAAGTTCCTCCACGGCCATGTGCTCCGACGCTTAGTTTAGGAAATATTCGAAAAAATTCAAAATAGGAAGCATTTTCTTATTGGAAAATCACCTTAAATCGATGGCCATTTTTTGGGCAAAAACTTTAACGTCTTCCCGACTTTGCGGGAATTGCGAATTTTAGGCACCCAGAGAAAATCTTTTACTTTAAGGGGGCGGCCGCGAAGTTGCCCAAAGTCTCGGACACAAAAATTCTCAAGTTCCCCACTCTAGTAAATCGCCCTATGAGTATCTCCTGGCCCGCGAGCTCTGCGAGCGGGCCAGCTTCGGCGATTTTTGCCTTTTCGCCTAGGCGGTTCTTCTACGAAATTGGCCCACAGCTTTTGGTCAGAAAGCTAGCATTTGTTGCAACAGTTAGGTACTTGGTACCACATTTT
>NW_026045124.1:27500-28509 GCF_943734845.2 Anopheles funestus
CCGCCCCATGGCCCCGTCCTTAGAGTTAATGACTAGTAGGCTTAACTCTTTGTATGTCTGCACCACAGTTCCCGTTCGTTCCGTGCCGTGGCCGGATACGTATTGCACATCGGTATACCTGTCGCTACTCAGGCAACTCGTGTGCGTGGATTGGATCGAGCTCATGGGGTGTGTAGAGATTCCATGTTATAATTGCAAGTCCATATCCACTTTATAGGTTAAAGTCATAAGTTGTGATTGCACAACCATACTTCATAAGAGTTTAATAACTCTTCAACTAACTTTCGTTCTGGTGTCTTGGTATCAAATCGCATAAGACACAAGATTCTACTGGCCAAATAGAATCTAGCACATTGGTTAACCTGACGCCGCAGTCAACTCATGTGCTTGGATCGGATCGAGCTATTGAGTATTGGGCCTGCATACTCGCTCATCCGTATCCTTTGTGTACCGCCCCATGGCCCCGTCCTTAGAGTTAATGACTAATAGGCTTAACTCTTGTTTGTCTGCACCACAGTTCCCGTTCGTTCCGTGCCGTAGCCGGATACGTATTGCACAGTAGTAGACACCGTAATCTGACGTATCTAACACACCACTATTGTAACTCGTCGTCCAAGGACCTTTCAAGTGCCTGATGGCCAGGGGAGCTCTTACACGGCACGGAGACACAGTGATGCTCGCCCATCAAAGTGTACAACGATCGAGTTTGCTTAAGTGTCTGGGTACCTACACACCAGACACAATGCAATGGCCATGGATCCACACAAGGCACATCACATGCAGAAAGCTTCACCAGATTATGACACATACCACACTCTTGTAACTCGTCGTCGAAGGGGCGTTCAAAGTGCCTTACGGCTAGGGGAGATCTAGCACGGCACGGAGACACAGTGATGGTTGCCCATCAAAGTGTACAACGATCGAGTTTGCTTTCCGCGCAAGCGTTCTAAGTGTCTGGGTACCTACACACCAGACACAATGCAATGGCCACGGATCCACACAAGGCACA
>NW_026045125.1:0-2500 GCF_943734845.2 Anopheles funestus
GTGGATCCGTGGCCATTGCATTGTGTCTGGTGTGTAGGTACCCAGACACTTAAGCAAACTCGATCGTTGTACACTGTGATGGGCGAGCATCACTGTGTCTCCGTGCCGTGTAAGAGCTCCCCTGGCCATCAGGCACTTGAAAGGTCCTTCGACGACGAGTTACAATAGTGGTGTGTTAGATACGTCAGGTGATGGTATCTACTGTTGTGCAATACGTATCCGGCCACGGCACGGAACGAACGGGAACTGTGGTGCAGACATACAAAGAGTTAAGCCTATTAGTCATTAACTCTAAGGACGGGGCCATGGGGCGGTACGCAAAGGATACGGATGAGCGAGTATGCAGGCCCAATACTCAATAGCTCGATCCGATCCAAGCACATGAGTTGACTGCGGCGCCAGGTTAACCAATGTGCTAGATTCTATTTGGCCAGTAGAATCTTGTGTCTTATGCGATTTGATACCAAGACACCAGAACGAAAGTTAGTTGAAGAGTTATTAAACTCTTATGAAGTATGGTTGTGCAATCACAACTTATGACTTTAACCTATAAAGTGGATATGGACTTGCAATTATAACATGGAATCTCTACACACCCCATGAGCTCGATCCAATCCACGCACACGAGTTGCCTGAGTAGCGACAGGTATACCGATGTGCAATACGTATCCGGCCACGGCACGGAACGAACGGGAACTGTGGTGCAGACATACAAAGAGTTAAGCCTACTAGTCATTAACTCTAAGGACGGGGCCATGGGGCGGTACGCAAAGGATACGGATGAGCGAGTATGCAGGCCCAATACTCAATAGCTCGATCCGATCCAAGCACATGAGTTGACTGCGGCGCCAGGTTAACCAATGTGCTAGATTCTATTTGGCCAGTAGAATCTTGTGTCTTACGCGATTTGATACCAAGACACCAGAACGAAAGTTAGTTGAAGAGTGATTAAACTCTTATGAAGAATGGTTGTGCAATCACAACTTATGACTTTAACCTATAAAGTGGATATGGACTTGCAATTATAACATGGAATCTCTACACACCCCATGAGCTCGATCCAATCCACGCACACGAGTTGCCTGAGTAGCGACAGGTATACCGATGTGCAATACGTATCCGGCCACGGCACGGAACGAACGGGAACTGTGGTGCAGACATACAAAGAGTTAAGCCTACTAGTCATTAACTCTAAGGACGGGGCCATGGGGCGGTACGCAAAGGATACGGATGAGCGAGTATGCAGGCCCAATACTCAATAGCTCGATCCGATCCAAGCACATGAGTTGACTGCGGCGCCAGGTTAACCAATGTGCTAGATTCTATTTGGCCAGTAGAATCTTGTGTCTTACGCGATTTGATACCAAGACACCAGAACGAAAGTTAGTTGAAGAGTGATTAAACTCTTATGAAGAATGGTTGTGCAATCACAACTTATGACTTTAACCTATAAAGTGGATATGGACTTGCAATTATAACATGGAATCTCTACACACCCCATGAGCTCGATCCAATCCACGCACACGAGTTGCCTGAGTAGCGACAGGTATACCGATGTGCAATACGTATCCGGCCACGGCACGGAACGAACGGGAACTGTGGTGCAGACATACAAAGAGTTAAGCCTACTAGTCATTAACTCTAAGGACGGGGCCATGGGGCGGTACGCAAAGGATACGGATGAGCGAGTATGCAGGCCCAATACTCAATAGCTCGATCCGATCCAAGCACATGAGTTGACTGCGGCGCCAGGTTAACCAATGTGCTAGATTCTATTTGGCCAGTAGAATCTTGTGTCTTACGCGATTTGATACCAAGACACCAGAACGAAAGTTAGTTGAAGAGTGATTAAACTCTTATGAAGAATGGTTGTGCAATCACAACTTATGACTTTAACCTATAAAGTGGATATGGACTTGCAATTATAACATGGAATCTCTACACACCCCATGAGCTCGATCCAATCCACGCACACGAGTTGCCTGAGTAGCGACAGGTATACCGATGTGCAATACGTATCCGGCCACGGCACGGAACGAACGGGAACTGTGGTGCAGACATACAAAGAGTTAAGCCTACTAGTCATTAACTCTAAGGACGGGGCCATGGGGCGGTACGCAAAGGATACGGATGAGCGAGTATGCAGGCCCAATACTCAATAGCTCGATCCGATCCAAGCACATGAGTTGACTGCGGCGCCAGGTTAACCAATGTGCTAGATTCTATTTGGCCAGTAGAATCTTGTGTCTTACGCGATTTGATACCAAGACACCAGAACGAAAGTTAGTTGAAGAGTGATTAAACTCTTATGAAGAATGGTTGTGCAATCACAACTTATGACTTTAACCTATAAAGTGGATATGGACTATCAATTATAACATGGGGCACACACCATGTTCTCGATCCAATCCACGCACACGAGTTGCCTGAGTAGCGACAGGTATACCGATGTGCAATACGTATCCGGCCATAGGCACGGAACGAACAGGAACTGTGGTGC